>NC_142796.1:14931414-15231414 GCF_049724085.1 Artemia sp. Qi Xiang Cuo
AAGATTCCTATGATCAAATAAAAGCTATTGCCACTGCTTAATCCATGTCAGTACAATTCATACGGGGACTTGACGTTCTCAATAGTATTGAGCAAAACACATGGCTGATTATTGATAATTTAGCTGAATCCATTAAACAGTTATCACAGGAAATGCTACAAATTTTTTACTGTTCGCTCTCATCATGAACACATTTCTACAACCCTAGTTCTACACAATATGTTTCATCAGAGCAAGTGTATGAGGACCCTTGCTTTGAACTGCACCGTCTATATTATCTTCCGAGTTGTTCCTGATTCAAGTTCTCTAATAACTCTCAATAAGCAAATATATCCAGGTGCCCACAAATTTCTACTTTCAGCCTACAGTCAGGCGACAAATACACCCTACGGGTACATTTTGCTGGATCTTAATCAGAATACACCCGAGGATTTACGTGTAGTCACAGATATTTTCGAAAAAGAAATTATTGTATATCTTCCGGTGAACAGTAGAACGGGCTATTAGTTGCCATGATGACATTGAAGAAACTACATGAAAATAGAAACTTATTTTCCGTTCTAAGCACTTCAAAACCCCCACTCAGGAGGGCCATACTCAAACATGGTATTGACAAAGAATTTATTAATCTAATATCTGAAATTTGTTTAAATTTAATTGAGGGCAATGTACACTTGCCAGAAGGTGTTAGACAACAGACAAAGCAACATCGTTCCACTGAACGTGTCCTGGCTAGCAAAAACAAAGTAAAAGATTTAAAAAAAACGTCTCCTTCAAGCGGGCGGTACCTTTTTTACACTTTTACTGCCAATAATCGCAGGACTTGTCAACAGTTTTTTTCTAGATGGCTAAACTCTACAAATTCACTCCAATAGAATTCTTCCTTTCACCAATTGAACACTTTGAGGACAATCTAAGCGAATTCATTAATGATGAAAATATTGACGATGATAAAAAGCTAGTTTTACTTCAAGATGAACATCGTCGCGTCGACAAACATAGACCGTATCGTAAGAGACCCACCGTTTTGACGGAGAGCCGAGATACGAGTTAGTTTGGTTTTGTACGAATTTTAGTATGAAATGGGCAGACCTTTCCTGAACTTTGAAGAATAAACACGTCTGTTTGAAAATCTTTGTACTTTGTGAATTTAGATAGCGACAAGGGCTCCTAGACCAATTTTAGGACTTGGGTTCTAATTATTGGTTGCTCTGGTAAAAGTTGCCACATTACCTTAGGTCGAATTAAGATTTTTTTTTTTTTATATTTTGGAGGTTTTGCTACCAAGGACCGGAAATTAAATGTTTTTCGTCTCTTGCATCCATGTACCTCAGGTTGAATTAAGATTGTTATTTATATTTGGAAGTTTCAATACATAGGACGCTAAATTAAAAAAGTTCTTCATCCCTTGGATCCTATGTGTCGTAGGCCCAATCATACTTTACATTTTTCTTACATTTTTCTTTACATTTGGAAAATTTTGATATCATGGACATTAAACTAAAATGTTCTTTCTTCTCTTGGATCCATCAGTATCGATAATCAATAATCAGGGCTCAGGACCATTACATTACAAAAATGATAGCTGCCCGGTAGTAGTCATGACAATTTTTAGAGATCGAAACTAGTTTCATTAATCATCAAAAGAATATGTCTATCCAGCAAGCATTTCAAATCACCGTGCTGTGCATATTCTCGGAATAATGTAAAAAAAAGGTGTCTGGAAACAAATCACTGGTTGTATTTACTATATATCCATATGAGAAATCGATTGCGCAAATAACTTGTTATGATGTAATGACGCTTAACACCAGTTGGCCTGGGTCCCAGAAACAATACATTGATTGCCTTGCTAGCGTATTCTAAACTCAATGTGAACATAACATCGTAATGCATAACATATTTTAACTGAAATAATGGAATATACATTGTTACATGATATTAACATCATCATATAAAGATTTTAAAATGTTTGAGTTTGTTCCTAAAAATTATTCATGATGTTTTCTCGTGACTAGCTACTTGTGCCATTTTGGTGTCATATACAAGTTTTAACATTGTTTCAGCTACAGCCACATCACACATTTGATCAGTGGTACTATTGCGTTCATTGACTGTATCTGATGGTAAACTTTCGATGATACTAGCAACATTTACCGATACTTTTCTTTTCTTAGAATCGTCATTAATTTCCATGGTGATATTATCTTCCAATACCCTTTTTATTTTGCCGGCGATTTCACTGTCTGTTACCACAATATTTTTACAAAGGCAACAATTCTGACACTGAGACATTACATGTTTTATAAAATTAGTGGAGCAGTATGCCTGTCTTCTTTTTACCTTTTGTTGAATGCTAATACCCGAAAGATGGCGATATGATTTATAAATAGGTAACGTGTTACTCGTGTTACAAGCAAGAAGTTGACCTTCGTTGTTAACTTTTAGATATGTATTCTGTTTAAACAATATCATCTCTGAGAATTTTATTCGATTATATTCACCATCGTTAATAATTTTTTTTTGGTAGTCCAAAGAAACTTAATATCTCACTGTCATGACAATGCACACATACATTTCCTATGGTGTCACCTTTAGTGCTTGTTTAATAGTTCAAATATATTTGTTTTTGTCATAATTCGATGTTACGATAATTCTATTATTTACGCATACTTGTGTATATTATATACACATACTTTATTATATGAACATACACATCTTGAAGTAGCTTCACTTTTTCATCATTGCTATTATTCTGTTTCATGATGGTATATGATGGTAAACTACCAGTGATACTATTAACTTTTAGTGATGCTTTGCTTTTCATTGAATTGTCTTTAATTCCATTGGTGATGTGATCTGCCCATGACCTTTTAATTTTGCTCTCGATTACACTGTCTATTACCACGTTATTTTGCATAGGTTACAGTTCCGACACATAGACATGATGAGATCTATGACATTGAGGCTGGAGTACGCTTGTCTTGCTTTTACGTTCCGGGTAATGGTAATACCACAATGATGTTGGTATGATATATTAAGAGGTACCGTGTTACCCGCCAATGAGCAAGAAGTTGCCCCTCATCATCAACTATTAGTTTTAGGCTTGCATTATCCTTGAGCACTATCATCTCTGGAAATCTGACTCTTCCATAATTAACACCATGATCATTGAATTCTTTCGATACTCCAAAGAAATTCAATCTCTCACTGCCACAACAAGGCCTCGCATACATTTCCAATGATGTCACAATTAGTGCTTGTTTTGCAATTCAAATATTTGTCCTTGTCAGCATTCAATGTTGCGACAACTCTATTATGTTTTTCTCAAATTATTCATCTTTAATTTTTTTAAATAAGACTTATGTGTTTATCCTTCCAACGCACAATTAATAATGATCGAAAATATTGAATAAACCAAGTGTTGTCGACGTACCATAGAATACTAGCGGGGCGGCCGCATAAAAAAATCCAAAAACTGTTTTCACCGTATAGAATTTTATCTTAAAACATGACAAAAAGTTGAAAAAAAATCTGTCTTTTTTTCATTCTAAGAAGAAAGGAAAACTTAGGGGCATGTTGGGGGGCTTGAGGAGGGGCCTGAAGGGGGGAGGGCCCTTTCATGTTCATTACCATACTATGTCCTTTTTTATTTCATAACCTGAAAAAATATTTTAAAATGGGGGTATGGACCATGTCACACTCATAATACATATTCTACTATGAATCACGTTAAGGCTTGGGTTCAATAATAGCTAATGGACCAAAAATAAAGTTTAAGAATAACTAGTAGGATGAGATGCTTTTTAAAAAAGAAAATTATTATATATAATGTCCAAACTCATAAAATCCAGTAAATACTCTTTTTAAACCGCTCCCCCTGAATGGACCAGGTTAACAATATACAACGGACTGAATTCAAGAGCTCAATAGTAGGGTAAGAAGATTTTAAAACTATACAATTTGCTAACTTTAGGGGACTGTAAATACCATTTGCTAAACTGAAACTGTAATAGAAATAGTCCCACCACCCACTAAGCATACAATGAAAAACAAATAACTTATTTCTTATTTATAGCATTCATCATCATCACAATTCGTTTTGTTAGAATCCATGTTGACAGATTAAGTTCAATTCCTCTACTGTATAAGACCGACGACGTCCGTTCTTTTATAACAAAACATTTGCTTGAGATAACGAGAGGCCCGTTCTGAATATTAGTAATGTTAGTGAAAAATTACGAGAGACCCTTATCGCAGAACTTGAGAAAAGAATGTCGGCTTGAAACGATTTCTTATGGCTGCGTTTAAAGTACTAGCATTTCTTCCGTCGAGAAAAATTGTTTCCAGGGAAATTATAGATCTCGCAGAGTATGTGGGTCCTTAAGAAAGAGGATATAAGGGATTCGTAACTCCAATTTGGCTGCGCTGGTATTTTATAGGGTTGCACTCCTATGGTGGGGAAGGGCACCGCTCAGAGTGTATACACCCATACTACTTTTGCCAAGATCTTCATATTCCTAATGGCTCGTACTCAAAACCCTGCCTGCATAGATACCACATGTTAATTTTACAATGGCCAGCTAAAATATACCTCTTTCATAGTAGGACAATTCTCCCCGTCGAACTAAAATCTCTTACATTTTCAGACTTTGAAAAAAAATTACAGAATAGCGGAAGAAAAGCTAAATTTAAAATTACAACTCAGCTACCAAATTGACCGTCTTTCTTTTGATACTCAAATTCAACTGAATTAAATGAATAAGCTCAAACAAAATTGTTTATCACAAGAGAATCTTTTCAAATAGTCTGTTATAACAAACTGCAAGTAAGGGGCGACCCGGACCATTATTCACCAAAACTAAAAACAAAATTTAGATGCCGATTGACACATTAACAGAATTGGCTGTGTAGTTTGATCCTAAATACATAAAATTAATTCAGTTTATTGTTACCTACAATAATCTACAAATCTGAGAAAATTTTCCTGATTTTCGAAAAAAAGAGTGAAAGACAGCCAAACAAGCAAGCGAGCTTAGTGAAAATTGCTTTATTACATTCATGATATCAGAAAACCATACCGTTGAGGTTTCAAACTCCAATCTACAAAATGTGGAATTTTGTATGTTTTTTCCATAAGAAAGATTGTGGATTCATCCTTATTTGTTTTTTTTATTCCAAGGGGTGATCTTAAAAGCAAGAAACCTTATCGAACATCGCTTTATTAGATGCATCGGAGCAGAAAAGCCTACCGAAGAGGTTTCAAGCTGGAATCTACAAAATGTGGAATTTTTTTCGAGAAGAAAGATCGTGCATGCATATTTATTTTATTTTTTTCCCAGGCATGATTTTATCAAATAAAAGGTCCTAAAATTAGAAGAGAGCTTATTCGAACGTAAATTAAAAGTTCCTTACAAGGGACCATAAATATTGTGCTATGGAAATGCGGGTGTGATTCATTGTATATGTTGGGTGGGATAGATGCCTAGATAGCACGTTAAGGGGCCGGTGTCCCACATTATATCTTGGTTATACCTGCGTAGGGTTTCAAAACAGTGAGAAATTAAATTTAAAACCAATTTTTTTTAACTGAAAGTAAGGAGAAGCTTTGGAACCTATAAGGAACAGAAATTATTTTTGATATAGAGACAGGGGTGAATCTCCAGTATTATTACTGGGGCGGAGGGCAAGAGTGATATATATCTGGATAGTCAAGGGGTATGGGATATGTAGTATTTTTTTACATTATTGGGGGGCAACTGCCCCCCTTGTCCCCTCCCCCCAAACGACGCCTTTGATGGGGGGGCTGTCTCCTCCTTAACTTCTTGTTCTTTTCACTGAAGTTTTTTTTTGTAAAAAGTATTTGAGAACATTTACTGAAATACAGGGCTATTGAATTGGAAAAAGTAAGTTTTTCAAAGCACTAAAAAAACTTTAGCTTTTAAATAAATTATAAAAAAACAGTTGTTATTTTTAAACTGAAAGCAACGAACAGATTTAAAACCTATTTGAACAGATTATTCTTTTTATGAAGGGTTCTGTCTCTTTCTTAGCTCCTTACTCTTTATTCTGACGCTTGTATTGTTATCCAAACTCTTTAAGAACATTTACTAAATCACAAGGGCCATTTGGAAAAAGAAGGTTTTTCAAAGCCCTAAAATAAAGTTTTTTTTAATGAGCGAGCAGCTGAGGAGGGGGAAGTCCCCCTCCTTGTATTCAGAATAATTTCAGTTCCTTTTAATTTTTAAAGTTGTTCCCTACTTTTAGTGGAAAATCTTCATTTATTTGTTATTTCACGTATCATGAAAGGGAAAAAGGGCAATAGTTCAACGATTTCTGTTTTGTTATTGATGGTTTACAAAGCTCAAAGCAAAACATTTTTTGGAAGATATTGAAAAAGGTATGTCAAGTAGTAAAGTAAAGTATAATTATAAAAATGAAAAAAGTTAAGTAATTACAAAAAATACACAAAACAATCTCCTGCTTATGAAAAATAAGATAGGAACTTACAGCATTCTGTTCTATTGAGCAGTGCCAAAATGTTAGATGGACATCATTTAACAATACCACTATTTCTGAACCTGGTTATAAAACACCGATATAGCTAAAACTTTCAGACGTTGTAATTATAAAAACTAAAGCATTTTCAAAGTCGTTTGTTCAAAGTAAAGCATTGAAACCAAGATTAAGAAAATAAAATAAGAATTTATAGTGCTGGGCGTTATTAAGAAAGGTTGTAAGTGTTGAACATTACTGAGTAGGCTAATATTGATATTTTAATTTAATTTGGAATACCAAAAACCGATATATTTTACGGATTTATACTACCTAACTATAAAAAATTATTACTTTTTATAATGCCAATTCAGGTCAAAACAGTCAATACAGGTAAAAAAAAAAATTAAACACAAAAAAACATGCATCCGTTCTGGGGGAAAATATAATGTTAAACATTTCTTACTATAGAAAATTCAGGTATCGGCTCAACGGTACTCAAGCTAGCTCAGTTGGACGGCGCATTTTTATTGGAGATTAATTAAAAACAACTTTCCACAAAATAAGTTTTTCAAAGAAAAGTTAAGAACTCCATTAAACCAAAAATGAGCAAAAATAAAATCAAATAATCGACCAAGCGTGAATCTACCACAAATCAGCATCGATAAATAAATGAAACCCAAAACGAGCGGAAATTACAATAAATAACCAAGTCAAAGTCAAAACGAGCAGAAATTAACATGAGTAGGGCTCAAAACCCCTATGCCTTCCAAAGCCCAGAATATAATTTGCATTTTACTAAAAAAAAATGTTTTTACTTTTATAACTTTAATAAATCAAATAATATTAACATTTTGATTACTAAACTACCTCCCGGGAAGTTATGATGTTGGTAGACTCCAGGATGAGAATTTGAGGGAAACTTTCCAGGAACAGTTGAATGCTAAACTTGAGAGTTTAAAATTTGATAATGTGGAAGATGGTTGGAATAATTTTAGAAAAATAATTTGTGAAGTAGCTGAAGGTGTATCAGGGAAGAAAGCTAGAACTGCAGCTGAGAATATTAGTGAAAAAGCTTTATGTTTAATAGAAAGGAGAAAGGACTTGTGCAAGAATTATCTGAGTGATAGATCGTATGAAAACAAAAGAAATGTAAAGAAAATGGAGAAAGCACTAAAATATGAACTAAGGAGGTGTGAAGTGGAGGCCATGGATAAAATTGCCGAGGATCTGGAAGATGCAGCTAGACGGCATAATAGTAAAATATTGTACTGGAACGTTAACAAATTGAGAGGGAGTAGTCAATCCGGACTTGGCCCAGTTAAAGATAGGAATGGGGTCGCAATTACCGATAAGGAAAAAACTAAAGAGAGATGGGCTGAATATTTTGAGAATTTGCTTAACCGAGATAGAGTTGCAGGAAAAAATATTGAGGAAAATGAGAAAGTTTGTGTAACCTTGGATGTGAAGGAAGATTTGTTTTGTGAGGAGGAATTAGCAACAGTACTAAAAGGATTAAAGAATAATAAGGCTCCAGGTGCTGATAGGGTGGTAAATGAGTTTCTTAAATATGGCGAATCTGAGGTTAGAAATAAGTTACTGAAGATGATGAATAGGATTTTTGAAAAAGGGAAAGTACCTAACGATTTAAGTAAAACTTTAATTAAGCCAATTTATAAGAAAGGTGATAAAAGTGAGTGTGGTAATTATCAAGGCATTAGTCTGGTCTCTGTAAGTAATAAATTACTTAGTAATATGTTACTTTTTAGACTGAGAGATGCCGTAGACAAAGTTTTAAGAGAGGAACAGTGCGGTTTTAGAAAAGGTAGAGGATGTGTCAACGAAATTTCCACTCTTAGGCTAATAATTGAGAAGTGCCTGAGTTTTCAAACACCTTTGGTCCTCAGTTTTATAGATTATGAGCAAGCATTCGATTCTGTTGATAGAAGAGCTTTAGTAAAGGTTTTATCCTTGTATGGTATACCAGACAAATACAAGCGATTAGTGCTAGGTACGAGAATAACACTGCTGCGGTTAAGGTAGGATATGAGGTTAGCAGCTGGTTTTGTATTAAATCAGGAGTTAAGCAGGGCTGTGTTCTATCCCCCTTTGTATGGATTATTTTGATGGACTTTGTTTTAAGGAGCACAGGAAAGGCAACGGGAGACCACGGAATCAAATGGGGAGGAAAAAGTCTCCTGGAGTTAGATTATACTGATGATTTAAGCATCCTAGATGAAAGTGTGAGCAAAATGAATGAACTTTTAGAGGTTTTGCGAGTTCAGGGTGCTAGAATTGATCTGAAAATTAATGTTAGGAAGACTAAGTCACTAAGGCTAGGAATAAGTGAAGATGAAAAGGTGACGTTGGGTAATGAAAAGATTGATCAGGTGGGCAGCTTCACTTACCTTGGTAGCATTCTTAGTAAAGATGGTGGGAGCAGTGAAGATGTTAAAAATAGAATAGCCAAGGCTCAGGGTGTTTTTTCACAGTTAAAAAAAGTCTGGAAGAATAGGAAGATAAGTCTGCAAACCAAGATTAGAATATTAGAAGCTACAGTGATGACAGTGATCAAATATGGCTCTGAAGTATGGACGCTCCGAAAAGCGGATGAAGATTTGCTAGATGTTTTCCGGAAAAATTGCTTAAGGATTGTTCTGGGTACCCAGCTGAATGACCGTATTTCAAACAATAGGCTATACGAAAAATGTGGTTCAATACCGCTCTCTAGGGCTGTAATGAAAGAAAGGTTGAGGTGGCTAGGGCACGTTGTGCGGAAGAAGGATGAAAGACTGCCAACGATTGTTCTTTTCGGCCAACCATCTAGGGCTAAACGAAAAGTAGGTCGTCCCCGTCTGGGGTGGGAGGACGTCATAAAGAAAAATTTAAAGGAAACGGGAACTTCGTGGGCGGGTGTAAAAAGGGAGGCTTTGAATAGATTGAGGTGGAAGAGGAGCGTGCGTAGCTTTGTTGGCTTCAGGCGGCTTGGTGTTGCGGTGAGTTGTTGTTAGTAGTAGTAGTATATGTAGGCTATATTAAACTGACAATTCACATTCATTTGTATTTTTTTCAGTAAAGTGCAAATTATGTTCTGGCCTTGGGAAGGCATAGGGGTTTCTGAGCCCTACTCATGTTGATTTCTGCTCGTTTTGAGTTTGACTTGATTATTTATTGTAATTTCTGTTCGTTTTGGGTTTCATTTATTTATCGACGCTGATGTGTGGTAGTTTCACGCTTGGTAGATTATTTGATTTTATTCTTGCTCATTTTTGGTTTAATGGAGTTCTTTACTTTTCTTTGAAAAACTTATTTTGTAGAAAGTTTTTTTTTTAATTAATTTCTGTCCGTTTTGTATTGACACAGTCTTTCCAGGAAAAGAAAATAATACAAAAAAGAGTTCTTTTTAACCTTTTCGTTTTTTTAAGACTTTATAGTTTGGCCTGCTATTTGTATGCTGCAGAAAATTTTTAAGGAATTTTTAACAACAAACACTGTTTTAAAAACCTGGACACAAATAGTAGTGTTTAATTTAGTTTCATACCTCCTCTAGTTGACCTGAAATAGAAAACTTGATACCATTCGCAAAAAAAATTTGTTTACTTTCTTTGATAGCTTAGATACACTTACGTTACTTTGATTTGGTTAAATTTTCAGAGCAGGAGTAGCCCCGAAAGTTTGAACATAATACTCTCAGTCGTTCTTGAGATACTGCTGAGATGCCTTATTGGGAATTAGCATTAACACAGTGCATTTTGATTTAATCTTAAGCCAACACTTTGTTTTTAAACATAATGGGAAAATGGGAGGGTGGGCTTGGGAAGGGGACTAGTTGCCCTCCTGTCTCTTTTGACTATTAAAAAGGGCATTAACCCTTTCTATTTCAATCAAATGAGCCCATTTCGAAGTTCCTACGACAACTCCTTCGATACGAAGTGCCCTGGTATAAACAAAAGCAGAAAAAAATAATAGCACATTGTACTCACATTGATCTTTACTATAAGAATGTCAAGCCTTCCAATCACTTTCGACTATTAAAAAAGGCAGATTTTCTGCTTAAAAAGCCGATCTATGCAGGTCATGAGTTTGACAAAATTCGTTAAGAGCCTTAATTTTGGAAATAAAAATCCCGTTAGTGACGTCATACTTTTGAGCATATTTCAAGAGCATACATACATCGTGGTTGTATCGTGGTTAGTGTCAATGATGCAGGCAAAATTAAACAAGAAACATAGGATTGACACGAAAAATCATATGATTGACGTCTTATTGATGAGCATATTTCAAGAGAATAAATTACATCATCCCCCCCCCCCAGGAGTGAATGTAGCCTATTGTTTTTACATCTATGACTCATGCAACATTACAAAAGAAACATAACTAAGCATAAAATGCTAAATGTAATTAGTCCATTTACAAATTGCGTTTTAAGTAGTTTATCAATGCATACAGGACAAATAAATAACCTAGACCATCAAATGTGATAAGACCAATCCGAGCACCTAAGGTAAAGGATATTAAAAAATGTGTAAAGTAATGTTAAACGTAAATGAAAACCACAGAAATATACAGTTATAATACTTGCGTCATCGGCAATTACAACGAGTCAAAAACAAAAGTGAAGAATAAAGAAACATCTGCTTCAAGGATAAGCGGCGGCAAGAATTAAAATGATTAAACAACCAAAATGAAAAATAAAAAGATATCCAGTGACAAAAGATACGACGAGGAGGTACAGACCGAACTAAAAGAAATGTACGGTTAAAAGATATACCACAGAGAGCAAAAAATACATATGAAATTAGAAAATAAGTGGCAGCGAGAATTACAAGCCATAGCGAGAAAGCGAGTATCAGAACGTTTAGAAAATGATGTGAAGAACAAAGAATTATGCTACTAGAAGACAAGCGACAGCGAAAATCAGAACGAGTCCAAAAAGAAAACGAAGAAGAGAAAAATATTACGTTAGAAAAACAACATCATCACAATCTTCGACGCGAACAAAATATGGCACCCAGTACCCAAAACCCAGTACAAACATACAAATATGCCATAAACTACGCAATGGTCTATTACAAGTCATTGGGACCCTTCAACGTTATATGTATTCCTTGGGGAGCCCTCCATTTTCTCGAAGAAAGATTAGCAAATAAAGGTGATTCATTTGGTGGTTGCTACTTACAACAAGAATCAATATATACATGCCTGCCACATGCCGAGTGCCGGGGACCGGCCTCGAAACCGGCTACATATTTCTTTTCTTAAAACTGGCATATGACACTTCTGGCCACAAAAACGATCTAAAAAGGTCACAACTTTAAGGAAGAATTTGTATTTTTCCCAGGGTTACTGCATTAAACCTATAGTGACGCTATGACATCAAGAAGAGGCTCACATTTTTGCGGACGGAACAAAAGCAACATTGAAAATCAATATATACTGGCCTGCCGCGTAGTTGTACCGGGGCTCGACCTCGAAATCGGCTAGATAGTTATTTTTTTGTTACAATTGGCACATTGACATTTCTGGCCAATAAAACGATCTAAAAAGGTCACAACTTTAAGGAAGAATTTGTATTTTTCCAGGGTTAGTGCATTAAACCTATGGCGATATCAAGAAGAGGCTCACATTGTTTGCGGTTGGAACAAAAGCAGCAGTGAGAATCAATATATACTGGCCTGCCGCGTAGTTGTGCCAGGGCTCGACCTCGAAATAGGCTGTATAGTTGTTTTTTTCTTAAAACTAGCACAATGACACTTCTGGCCATAAAAACGATCTAAATAGGTCACAACTTTAAGGAAGAATTTGTATTTTTCCCAGGGTTACTGCATTAAACCTATAGTGACGCTATGACATCAAGAAGAGGCTCACATTTTTTGCGGTTGGAATAAAAGAAACATTGAGAATTAATCTATACAAGCCTGCCGCTTAGTTGTGCCGGGGCTCGACCTCGAAATCGGGTACATAGTTTTTTTTGTTAAAACTGGCATATTGACATTTCTGGCCACAAAAAAAAAAAAAATCTAAACTGGTCTCATCTTTAAGGAAGATTTCGTATTTCCCCCATGTTTGTTGTATCAAACCTACGGTGATGCCATGACATCAAGAAGAGGCTAATAGCGAAAGCATAAGAACCTAAATATTCAAGACATTAAATCAAACAATCGCCTTTTTATTCCGAACATATATACATATATATATATATATATATATATATATATATATATATATATATATATATATATATATATATATATATATATATATATATATATATATATATATATATATATATATATATATATATGATAACCCCCTCAGAGCCCCCGGGGCAAGGGTTGTAAGTTATGCCCTGAGGCCATATAAGGTTCTTATAGATAGTGATGTTGTAGAAACTTCCAAAAGGGCTCATTCGATTAGAGATTAGTGGGGCTTGTGCTCTCCTTAGCAGCCAAAAGTGATTAGGGGATAACTAAAACCCCTCTGACACCCACCATTTCTCCAAACACATACAATATAAATGTTGAGATAACCATTTTGTTCGACGTAGTTAATGAGTTCGGAAATTATGTTTTTGAGGATGAAAATCCCCCCACAGCCCTCGGGGCAAGGTTGTAAGTTATGCCCTGGGGGCATATACGGTTTTTTTTTCATCTATAGCGTTGCCTTATAAATTTCAAAATGTAATCATTCGATTGGAAATTAAAACGACTAGTGTCCTTTTTAATAGTCGAAATTGATTGGAGGGCAAGTAACTCCCCTCTCACGCCCACCATTTCCCCGAACACATCCCATCAAAATTTTAATATAGCCATTTTGTTCAACGTAGTTGAAAACTCCGGAAATTATGTCTTTAAGGATGATAACCCCCTCACAGCCCTCGGGGCAAGGGTTGTAAGCTGTGCCCTGGGGCATATAAGGTTTTATAGAAAGCGTTGTCATAGATCATCAAAACGGGCTCATTCGATTGGAAATTGAAAGGGCTAGTGCCCGTTTTAATAGTCAGAAGTAATTGGAGGGCAACAAATCCCCCTCTCATGCCCACCATTTCCCCAAACACATCCAATAAAAATTTTGAGATAGCAATTTTCTTCAACTTAGTTGAAAGTTCAGGAAATTAGGTCTTTGAGGATGACAGCTCCCCCACAGACCTCAGGGTAAGGATTGTAAGTTATGCCCTGGGGGCTTGTGAGGTTTTTTATAGAAAGCGTTGTCGTAGAAGCTTCAAAAGGGCTCCTTCGATTGGAAAGTGAGATGACTAGTGCCTTTTTTAATAGTTGAAAGTGATTGGAGAGCAACTAACGCCCCTCTCACGCCCACAATTTCCTCAAACACATCCAATCAAATTTCAAGATAGCTGTTTTGTTTAATGTAGTTGAAAGTTCTGTAAATTAGGTCTTTGAGGATGACAACCCCCTCACAGCCCTAAGGGCAAGGGATATAATTTATGCCCTGGGGGTATACAAGGTGTTTATAGAAAGCGTTGTCGTAGAAACTCAAAAACGGCTCATTCGATTGGAAATTGAAAGGGCTACTGCCTTTTTTAATAGTCGAAAGTGATTGGAAGGCTTGACATTCTTATAGTAAGGATCAATGTGAGTACAATATGCTATTATTTTTTTCTGCTTTTGTTTATACCAGGGCACTTCGTATCGAAGGAGTTGTCGTAGGAACTTCGAAATGGGCTCATTTGATTGAAATAGAAAGGGTTAATGCCCTTTTTAATAGTCAAAAGAGACAGGAGGGCAACTAGTCCCCTTCCCAATCCCACCCACCCATTTTACCATTATGTTTAAAAACAAAGTGTTGGCTTAAGATTAAATCAAAATGCACTGTGTTAATGCTAATTCCCAATAAGGCATCTCAGCAGTATCTCAAGAACGACTGAGAGTATTATGTTCAAACTTTCGGGGCTACTCCTGCTCTGAAAATTTAACCAAATCAAAGTAACGTAAGTGTATCTAAGCTATCAAAGAAAGTAAACAAATTTTTTTTGCGAATGGTATCAAGTTTTATATTTCAGGTCAACTAGAGGAGGTATGAAACTAAATTAAACACTACTATTTGTGTCCAGGTTTTTAAAACAGTGTTTGTTGTTAAAAATTCCTTAAAAAATTTCTGCAGCATACAAATAGCAGGCCGAACTATAAAGTCTTAAAAAAACGAAAAGGTTAAAAAGAACTCTTTTTTGTATTATTTTCTTTTCCTGGAAAGACTGTGTCAATACAAAACGAACAGAAATTAATTAAAAAAAAACTTTCTACAAAATAAGTTTTTCAAAGAAAAGTAAAGAACTCCATTAAACCAAAAATGAGCAAAAATAATCTACCAAGCGAGAAACTACCACAAATCAGCATCGATAAATAAATTAAACCACAAAACGAACAGTAATTACAATAAATAATCAAGTCAAACTCAAAACGAGCAGAAATTAACATGAGTAGGGCTCGAAACCCCTATGCCTTCCCAAGGTCAGAACATAATTTGCCCTTTACTGAAAAAAATACAAATGAATGTGAATTGTCAGTTTAATATAGCCTACATATACTACTACTACTAACAACAACTCACCGCAACACCAAGCCGCCTGAAGCCAACAAAGCTACGCACGCTCCTCTTCCACCTCAATCTATTCAAAGCCTCCCTTTTTACACCCGCCCACGAAGTTCCCGTGTCCTTTAAATTTTTCTTTATGACGTCCTCCCACCCCAGACGGGGACGACCAACTTTTCGTTTAGCCCTAGATGGTTGGCCGAAAACAACAATCGTTGGCAGTCTTTCATCCTTCTTCCGCACAACGTGCCCTAGCCACCTCAACCTTTCTTTCATTACAGCCCTAGAGAGCGGTATTGAACCACATTTTTCGTATAGCCTATTGTTTGAAATACGGTCATTCAGCCGGGTACCCAGAACAATCCTTAAGCAATTTCTCCGGAAAACATCTAGCAAATCTTCATCCGCTTTTCGGAGCGTCCATTCTTCAGAGCCATATTTGACCACTGTCATCACTGTAGCTTCTAATATTCTAATCTTGGTTTGCAGACTTATCTTCCTATTCTTCCAGACTTTTTTTAACGGTGAAAAAACACCCTGAGCCTTGGCTATTCTATATTTAACATCTTTACTGCTCCCACCATCTTTACTAATAATACTACCAAGGTAAGTGAAGCTGCCCAGCTGATCAATCTTTTCATTACCAAATGTAACCTTTTCATCTTCAATTATTCCTAGTCTTAGTGGCCTAGTCTTCCTAACATTAATTTTCAGATCAATTCTAGCACCCTGAACTCGCAAAACCTCTAAAACTTCATTCATTTTCCTCACACTTTCATCTAGGATGCTTAAATCATCAGCATAATCGAACTCCAGGAGACTTTTTCCTCCCCATTTGATTCCGTGGTCTCCCATTGCCTTTCCTGTGCTCCTTAAAACAAAGTCCATCAAAATAATCCATACAAAGGGGGATAGAACACAGCCCTGCTTAACTCCTGATTTAATACAAAACCAGCTGCTAACCTCATTTCCTTCTCGTTATTGTTATTATCTCGTTATCTCGTATTGCAGTGTTATTCTCGTACATAGCACTAATCACTTTAATGTATTTGTCTGGTATACCATACAAGGATAAAACCTTTACTAAAGCTCTTCTATCAACAGAATCGAATGCTTGCTCATAATCTATAAAATTGAGGACCAAAGGTGTTTGAAAACTCAGGCACTTCTCAATTATTAGCCTAAGAGTGAAAATTTCGTCGACACATCCTCTACCTTTTCTAAAACCGCACTGTTCTTAAAACTTTGTCTACGGCATCTCTCAGTCTAAAAAGTATCATATTACTAAGTAATTTATTACCTACAGAGACCAGACTAATGCCTCGATAATTACCACACTCACTTTTATCACCTTTCTTATAGAGTGGCTTAATTAAGGTTTTCCTAAAATCGTTAGGTACTTCCCCTTTTTGAAAAATCATATTCATAATCTTCAGTAACTTATTTCTAACCTCAGAGCCGCCATATTTAAGAAACTCATTTACCACCCTATCAGCACCTGGAGCCTTATTATTCTTTAATCCTTTTAGTACTGTTGCTAATTCCTCCTCACAAAACAAATCTTCCTTCACATCCAAGGTTACACAAACTTTCTCATTTTCCTCCATATTTTTTCCTGCATCTCTATCTCGGTTAAGCAAATTCTCAAAATATTCAGCCTATCTCTCTTTAGTTTTTTTCCTTATCGCTAATTGCGACCCCATTCCTATCTTTAACTGGGCCAAGTCCGGATTGACTACTCCCTCTCAATTTTTTAAAGTTTCAGTGCAATATTTTACTATTATGCCGTCTAGCTGCATCTTCCAGATCCTCGGCAATTTTATCCATGGCCTCCACTTCACACCTCCTTAGTTCATATTTTAGTGCTTTCTCCATTTTCTTTACATTTCTTTTGTTTTCATACGATCTATCACTCAGATAATTCTTGCACAAGTCCTTTCTCCTTTCTATTAAACATAAAGCTTTTTCACTAATATTCTCAGCTGCAGTTCTAGCTTTCTTCCCTGATACACCTTCAGCTACTTCACAAATTATTTTTCTAAAATTATTCCAACCATCTTCCACATTATCAAATTTTAAACTCTCAAGTTTAGCATTCAACTGTTCCTGGAAAGTTTCCCTCAAATTCTCATCCTGGAGTCTACCAACATCATAACTTCCCGGGAGGTAGTTTAGTAATCAAAATGTTAATATTATTTGATTTATTAAAGTTATAAAAGTGAAAAAAAAGTTTTTTTTTAGTAAAGTGCAAATTATATTCTGGGCTTGGGAAGGCATAGGCGTTTTGAGCCCTGCTCATGTTAATTTCTGCTCGTTTTGACTTTGACTTGGTTATTTATTGTAATTTCCGCTCGTTTTGGGTTTCATTTATTTATCGATGCTGATTTGTGGTAGATTCACGCTTGGTCGATTATTTGATTTTATTTTTGCTCATTTTTGGTTTAATGGAGTTCTTAACTTTTCTTTGAAAAACTTATTTTGTGGAAAGTTGTTTTTAATTAATCTCCAATAAAAATGCGCCGTCCAACTGAGCTAGCTTGAGTACCGTTGAGCCGATACCTGAATTTTCTATAGTAAGAAATGTTTAACATTATATTTTCCCCCAGAACGGATGCATGTTTTTTTGTGTTAAAATTTTTTTTTTTTACCTGTATTGACTGTTTTGACCTGAATTGGCATTAGAAAAAGTAATAATTTTTTATAGTTAGGTAGTATAAATCCGTAAAATATATCGGTTTTTGGTATTCCAAATTAAATTAAAATATCAATATTAGCCTACTCAGTAATGTTCAACACTTACAACCTTTCTTAATAACGGCCAGCACTAGAAATTCTTATTTGATTTTCTTAATCTTGGTTTCAATGCTTTACTTTGAACCAACGATTTTGCAAAATCTTTATTTTTTATAATTACAACGTCTGAAAGTTTTAGCTATATCGGTGTTTTATAACCAGGTTCAGAAATAGTGGTATTGTTAAATGATGTCCATCTAACATTTTGGCACTGCTCAATAGAACAGAATGCTGTAAGTTCCTATCTTATTTTTCATAAGCAGGAGATTGTTTTGTGTATTTTTTGTAATTACTTAACTTTTTTCATTTTTATAATTATACTTTACTTTACTACTTGACATACCTTTTTCAATATCTTCCAAAAAATGTTTTGCTTTGAGCTTTGTAAACCATCAATAACAAAACAGAAATCGTTGAACTATTGCCCTTTTTCCCTTTCATGATACGTGAAATAACAAATAAATGAAGATTTTCCACTAAAAGTAGGGAACAACTTTAAAAATTAAAAGGAACTGAAATTATTCTGAATACAAAGAGGACTGCCCCCTCCTCAGCTGCTCGCTCATTAAAAAAAAGTTTATTTTAGGGCTTTGAAAAACCTTCTTTTTCCATATGGCCCTTGTGATTTAGTAAATGTTCTTAAAGAGTTTGGATAACAATACAAGCGTCAGAATAAAGAGTAAGGAGCTAAGAAAGAGACAGAACCCTTCATAAAAAGAATAATCTGTTCAAATAGGTTTTAAATCTGTTCGTTGCTTTCAGTTTAAAAATAACAACTGTTTTTTTATAATTTATTTAAAAGCTAAAGTTTTTTTAGTGCTTTGAAAAACTTACTTTTTCCAATTCAATAGCCCTGTATTTCAGTAAATGTTCTCAAATAATTTTTAAAAAAAAAAACTTCAGTGAAAAGAACAAGAAGTTAAGGAGGAGACAGCCCCCCCATCAAAGGCGTCGTTTGGGGGGAGGGGACAAGGGGGGCAGTTGCCCCCCAATAATGTAAAAAAATACTACATATCCCATACCCCTTGACTATCCAGATATATATCACTCTTGCCCTCCGCCCCAGTAATAATACTGGAGATTCACCCCTGTCTCTATATCAAAAATAATTTCTGTTCCTTATAGGTTCCAAAGCTTCTCCTTACTTTCAGTTAAAAAAAATTGGTTTTAAATTTAATTTCTCACTGTTTTGAAACCCTACGCAGGTATAACCAAGATATAATGTGGGACACCGGCCCCTTAACGTGCTATCTAGGCATCTATCCCACCCAACATATACAATGAATCACACCCGCATTTCCATAGCACAATATTTATGGTCCCTTGTAAGGAACTTTTAATTTACGTTCGAATAAGCTCTCTTCTAATTTTAGGACCTTTTATTTGATAAAATCATGCCTGGGAAAAAAATAAAATAAATATGCATGCACGATCTTTCTTCTCGAAAAAAATTCCACATTTTGTAGATTCCAGCTTGAAACCTCTTCGGTAGGCTTTTCTGCTCCGATGCATCTAATAAAGCGATGTTCGATAAGGTTTCTTGCTTTTAAGATCACCCCTTGGAATAAAAAAAAAACAAATAAGGATGAATCCACAATCTTTCTTATGGAAAAAACATACAAAATTCCACATTTTGTAGATTGGAGTTTGAAACCTCAACGGTATGGTTTTCTGATATCATGAATGTAATAAAGCAATTTTCACTAAGCTCGCTTGCTTGTTTGGCTGTCTTTCACTCTTTTTTTCGAAAATCAGGAAAATTTTCTCAGATTTGTAGATTATTGTAGGTAACAATAAACTGAATTAATTTTATGTATTTAGGATCAAACTACACAGCCAATTCTGTTAATGTGTCAATCGGCATCTAAATTTTGTTTTTAGTTTTGGTGAATAATGGTCCGGGTCGCCCCTTACTTGCAGTTTGTTATAACAGACTATTTGAAAAGATTCTCTTGTGATAAACAATTTTGTTTGAGCTTATTCATTTAATTCAGTTGAATTTGAGTATCAAAAGAAAGACGGTCAATTTGGTAGCTGAGTTGTAATTTTAAATTTAGCTTTTCTTCCGCTATTCTGTAATTTTTTTTCAAAGTCTGAAAATGTAAGAGATTTTAGTTCGACGGGGAGAATTTTCCTACTATGAAAGAGGTATATTTTAGCTGGCCATTGTAAAATTAACATGTGGTATCTATGCAGGCAGGGTTAGTTTTGAGTACGAGCCATTAGGAATATGAAGATCTTGGCAAAAGTAGTATGGGTGTATACACTCTGAGCGGTGCCCTTCCCCACCATAGGAGTGCAACCCTATAAAATACCAGCGCAGCCAAATTGGAGTTACGAATCCCTTATATCCTCTTTCTTAAGGACCCACATACTCTGCGAGATCTATAATTTCCCTGGAAACAATTTTTCTCGACGGAAGAAATGCTAGTACTTTAAGCGCAGCCATAGGAAACCGTTTCAAGCGGACATTCTTATCTCAAGTTTTGCGATAAGGATCTCTCGGAATTTTTCAGTAACAGTGCCAACATTCAGAACGAGCCTCCCTTTATCTGAAGCAAATGTTTCGTTATAAAAGAACGGACGCCATCGCTTTTATTCAGTAGAGGAATTAAACTTAATATATTAACATGGATTCTGACAAAAGGAATTGTGATGATGATGAATGCTATAAATAAGAAATAAGTTATTTGTTTTTCATTGTATGCTTAGTGGGTGGTGGGACTATTTCTATTACAGTTTCAGTTTAGCAAATGGTATTTACAGTCCCCTAAAGTTAGCAAATTGTATAGTTTTAAAATCTTCTTACCCTACTATTGAGCTCTTGAATTCAGTCCGTTGTATATTGTTAACCTGGTCCATTCAGGGGGAGCGGTTTAAAAAGAGTATTTACTGGATTTTATGAGTTTGGACATTATATATAATAATTTTCTTTTTTAAAAAGCATCTCATCCTACTAGTTATTCTTAAACTTTATTTTTGGTCCATTAGCTATTATTGAACCCAAGCCTTAACGTGATTCATAGTAGAATATGTATTATGAGTGTGACATGGTCCATACCCCCATTTTAAAATATTTTTTCAGGTTATGAAATAAAAAAGGACATAGTATGGTAATGAACATGAAAGGGCCCTCCCCCTTCAGGCCCCTCCACAAGCCCCCCAACATGCCCCTAAGTTTTCCTTTCTTCTTAGAATGAAAAAAAGACAGATTTTTTTTCAACTTTTTTTCATGTTTTAAGATAAAATTCTATACGGTGAAAACAGTTTTTGGATTTTTTTATGCGGCCGCCCCGCTAGTATTCTATGGTACGTCGACAACACTTGGTTTATTCAATATTTTCGATCATTATTAATTGTGCGTTGGAAGGATAAACACATAAGTCTTATTTAAAAAAAGTAAAGATGAATAATTTGAGAAAAACATAATAGAGTTGTCGCAACGTTGACTGCTGACAAGGACAAATATTTGAATTGCAAAACAAGCACTAATTGTGACATCATTGGAAATGTATGCGAGCGTTGTTTTGGCAGTGAGAGATTGAATTTCTTTGGAGTATCGAAAGAATTCAATGATCATGGTGTTAATTATGGAAGAGTCAGATTTCCAGAGATGATAGTGCTCAAGGATAATGCAAGCCTAAAACTAATAGTTGATGATGAGGGGCAACTTCTTGCTCATTGGCGGGTAACACGGTACCTCTTAATATATCATACCAACATCATTGTGGTATTACCATTACCCGGAACGTAAAAGCAAGACAAGCGTACTCCAGCCTCAGTGTCATAGATCTCATCATGTCTATGTGTCGGAACTGTAACCTATGCAAAATAACGTGGTCCTAGACAGTGTAATCGAGAGCAAAATTAGAACGGCAAGAACAGATCATATCACCAATGGGATTAAAAATAACTTAATGAAAAGCAAAGCATCCATAAACGTCTATAGTGTTACAGGTAGTTTAACATGAGATATCATCATTGAACACAGTAATAGCAATGATGAAAAAGTGAAGCTACTTCAAGATGTGTATGTTCATATAATAAAGTATGTGTATATAATATACACAAGTATGCGTAAATAATAGAATTATCGTAACATCGAATTATGACAAAAACAAATATATTTGAACTATTAAACAAGCACTAAAGGTGACACCATAGGAAATGTATGTGTGCATTGTCATGACAGTGAGATATTAAGTTTCTTTGGACTACCAAAAAAAAATTATTAACGATGGTGAATATAATCGAATAAAATTCTCAGAGATGATATTGTTTAAACAGAATACATATCTAAAAGTTAACAACGAAGGTCAACTTCTTGCTTGTAACACGAGTAACACGTTACCTATTTATAAATCATATCGCCATCTTTCGGGTATTAGCATTCAACAAAAGGTAAAAAGAAGACAGGCATACTGATCCACTAATTTTATAAAACATGTAATGTCTCAGTGTCAGAATTGTTGCCTTTGTAAAAATATTGTAGTAACCGACAGTGAAACCGCCGGCAAAATAAAAGGACATTGTCAGATAATATCACCATGGAAATTAATGACAATTCTAAGAAAAAAAAAGTATCGGTAAATGTTACTAGTATCATCGAAAGTTTACCATCAGATACAGTCAACGAAAATAATATCACCAATAATGAAACGTGATTTGCGATTGTAGCTGAAACCATGTTAAAAGTTCTATATGACACCGAAGTGGAATAAGTGGCCTGTCACGAGAAAACATTATGAATAATTTTTTGGAACGAATTGAAACATTTTAAATTTTTTATATGATGATATTAATATCATGTAACAATATATATTCCATTATTTCAATTAAAATATCTTATGTATTACGATGTTATGTTCACATTGAGTTTAGAATACGCTAGCAAGGCAATCAATGTGTTGTTTCTAGGACGCAGGCCAACTGGCGTTAAGTGTCATTACATCATAACAAGTTATTTTCGCAATCAATTTTTCATATGGATATATGGTAAGTGCAATCAGTGATTTGTTTCAAGACACCTTTTTTTTACATCATTCCGAGAATATGCACAGCACGGTGATTTGAAATGCTTGCTGGATAGACATATTCTTTTGATGATTAATGAAACTAGTTTCGATCTCTAAAAATTGTCATGACTACTACCGGGCAGCTATCATTTTTGTAATGTAATGGTCCTGAGCCCTGATTATTGATTATCGATACTGATGGATCCAAGAGAAGAAAGAACATTTTAGTTTAATGTCCATGATATCAAAATTTTCCAAATGTAAAGAAAAATGTAAGAAAAATGTAAAGTATGATTGGGCCTACGACACATAGGATCCAAGGGATGAAGAACTTTTTTAATTTAGCGTCCTATGTATTGAAACTTCCAAATATAAATAACAATCTTAATTCAACCTGAGGTACATGGATGCAAGAGACGAAAAACATTTAATTTCCGGTCCTTGGTAGCAAAACCTCCAAAATATAAAAAAAAAATCTTAATTCGACCTAAGGTAATGTGGCAACTTTTACCAGAGCAACCAATAATTAGAACCCAAGTCCTAAAATTGGTCTAGGAGCCCTTGTCGCTATCTAAATTCACAAAGTACAAAGATTTTCAAACAGACGTGTTTATTCTTCAAAGTTCAGGAAAGGTCTGCCCATTTCATACTAAAATTCGTACAAAACCAAACTAACTCGTATCTCGGCTCTCCGTCAAAACAGGTAATTTGCCTTCTTCAATTCACACACCTAGGAACAGTATGAAAAAATAAATATCACGACGCGAAAATAATAAAAAGAAAAGAAAATGACAAACCAGCACATCCCTTCCCCCTTAAGCACGGTTTCATGATTTCTTCCTTCGAGGCCTCATCTATGATGAGAAAAGAGGAAGGGTCACTTTGAGCACTATTTACAAGAGAGGCACCACTTTGGTTTAACTGTTTGGCTTCGATATATGGCAGGTTGTCCACAAAAGTGTCACTGAAGATCACAATATTGTCGATGTAGCAACGACAGAATTCCAAATCTCTGAGAACACGATCCATGAGCTTTTGGAATCGTCCACTTGCTCCTTTAATCTCGAATGGCATTACGAGAAGCTCGTATAGACCATTTGGTGTCAAAATTTCTGTCTTGTGTATGCTATTAGTGAGCATTTTTATCTGCCAATATCCTCGGGTTAAGTCTAGCTTGCTGATAAATTTACCCGTTCCCATTCCCAAAAGGATCTCATCCATGCGAGGCAATGGCTGACAATTCTGCCTTGAAATGTTGTTTAGTTCCCGATAGTCGGCACAAAACCACACCGTCCCATCTGTATTTGGTACAAGTACTATCGGTGAGGCATAATCATTCTCCGACGGGCTTATGATTCCTTCTTGCAGCTTCTTAGCCACTTCGGTTACTACCAGGTACCTTTTTGCTGTTGGAACTCGATAGGTTTTTCTGCACCGGCGGATTGCTGCCTGTTTTAATCTCATGCATCATGAGATCGGTTTTCCCAGGTCTCTCAGAGAGGGTTGTTCTGTATCTTCTCAAGATTTTAGCCAATTCCCTTCTCTGACCGTAACTAAATATTCCATTTATGGATGTCCGGAGGGCTTCCTCGAAGTCTCTGTCATTTCCTGTACCCTTCTAGTCTGTCATCTCTTCCAGGCTTTTGTCCGCATAGCTGTCTGCTTGAATAAATAAGATTTCATTCGGATTTGCCGTATGGTACTTCCTAAGAAGGTTTACGTGTAGAAGTTTTGACTTATTTCCCCTTGGGAAGTTCCACACAGTAAGAGGACAAGCACTTTCTCTTCCGCTTCAAACTCTCTGGGTTTCCGGTTGTGATCATACCAGGTCTTCGGTCGTTCCTGACTTGCCAATAAGTTTTGTTTTGCAGTCTTGGTCCATTTTCTTAGTCGTTCCTGCAAATTGACCAGGTAACTGACTACCGATTCAGACTCACCTTTCTGTTTCTTTCCTACTCCTCTCGTAACACATCTAGCGGTCCTCTGATATGATGCCCAAAGATCAGCTGAAATGGTGAGAACCCTCTCGGAGCCTATTTAGTGTCCCTGTAGGCAAAAAAAGATAAGAAAGATACTGATTCCACTTCTTCGGCTCGTCACTGACAAATTTTCCCATTAAATGGGACCACAAATAATCCCATTTAATCTCTCAACCAATCCATCCGTCTCCGGGTGGTAAACACTGATACGAATGGGCTTTAATGCCAAGGGCCACGTATAGTCTCTGGATTGATTGGGAGATGAGGTTACTTCCATCGTCGGTCGCAATCTCTGAAGGTATCCCCACTCAAGAGAAAAACCTGATCAATTCGTCAGCTATCTTCTGTGAGTGAATCGAGCGAAGCAGTAGAGCCTCCGGATATCTGGTTGCATAGTTGCTTATCGCTACGATGTACTTGAAACCAGTTTTACTACGCTCTTGAGGTCCCACCAGGTCCATTCCTTTTTTATGGAAAGGAGTTTCAATGATTGGGAGTGGTTTTAATGGCACCTTCTCTATCTGGCGTTTTCTGGCTGTCATCTGGCCATCATGACACTGTTGGCAATGTTTTGCTACGTCCATATAAGCATTCGGCCAAAAGAAGCTTTCTAGAATCCTGTCGGTAGCTCGTTGCCTGCCCATATATATGACCTCCCTTAGGTGATTTATGGCGCAGTTTTAGCACGTCTGTTCTGTAGGTTGAAGAAACCACTAATTGCCACTTCTGCTCGTCCCGATCTTCATCCTTGACACCTCGGTAAAGGATCTCATCCCTTACAATGACATTTTTTGCTCTGTAGGTTCGGCCTTAGCCCGCAGCCAGAATTCTTGCAAGGTGTCATCCTTCCTCTTTAACTCAGCAAAACCTTTTCCTTTCTGTCCAGGTTTCATCGAAGCCTCCTCTCCGTCTTTCTTGCTCTGAGAAGCGGCCTTCTCTACGCCTCTGCCCCCGAC
The DNA here is from genome assembly GCF_049724085.1 of Artemia sp. Qi Xiang Cuo. Classification (NCBI taxonomy): domain Eukaryota; kingdom Metazoa; phylum Arthropoda; class Branchiopoda; order Anostraca; family Artemiidae; genus Artemia; species Artemia sp. Qi Xiang Cuo. Next base: position 14,957,203 of record NC_142796.1, read on the forward strand.
TCTTCCGTGCAATTCCTCCTCCAGAAAATATTGAGTCAACAAAGTCAAACTGCCTTGGCTCTGAAATATCCGTTTATGACTCAGCCGACTTAATTGTTCTGGCTCTCGTTGTCACAAACACATCAACTTCCGAATATACCAGCCTCGAGAATTCTGGAAAATTTCTCCCTACCAGGAACTTCTTTGGGATCCGATATGAGACTGCAACCTTCACTAGAAGTTCAACAAGCAAATCATCTGTTTGTTTCACCCGTACGTCTACTACCGCCGTAGGGTGTTCGTGTGTGTCACCATGTACACATCTTAAGGTTCTAGGCTCCTCCTAGCACCATAACTCTTCTGGTACCAACTCCGAGTGCAGAATTGTTATGTCCGCTCCACTGTCCAACAGCATTTCAACATTCCTTCCGTCTACTTTGCCCTGAAGCACTACCGCTGCCACTTCCGACTCCTGGTGATCGGACCTTTCCGGGCTCTGATCCAGGAAACCGTGTCGCGTATTTTCTGGCTGCTGCTTTTTCCTTGGATAGTTCTTTGCAAAGTGTGACGTGTCATCACACAAAGCAGGCTCTCCTATTTCCTGCTCGGCAACTCTCGCGCGAGCTTCATTCCTTGTACTCAGCTCTGGCTTGATGACTACTCTCCTCTCCTTTACGGTTGCCGTCAAAACTCTTCTGTTTCCTTCCCGCCTTGCCCAGACGCTGGTCTCTGTTATCGTTACCTGTCTTCAAACAATCTTTCGTTGTTTTACGAGCTAGGGTGCTAGCTTCCGCAAAGGAAAAATCTTCTTTAATAGTTTTAAACTGCCTCTCCTGAAGGGCTACCTGCAGGTGGTACGGTACTGTCTCCGTAAACTGTTCCACCTATAATAGCTCAAAAATTTCTTCACATCCTTCAGTGGCACAACCACTCTGGCTGGCCGGGTGCTTATTGCTGCCAGGTTCTCTTCTTGCGCTCTCAGCGATTTTAGACTGAGCCATCTATTGAAGTTGGTTGCCAGATTCCTTTCGAATTCTCCGTAGGACAACTGTTCTTCTTTTCTTCCACTTCGGAAGTGTGTGCGATACGTTTATTTTGTGACAGAATACTTCTCAAGTATTGCTGTCTTAACCACAACATAATCAGCGAATATATCCGCCGATAAACCTGAAATCATCTCCAATGTGGGACCCGATAGAACTGGATACAACTGTGTGCCCACTGTTCCCTAAACCAGTCACTTGCCGTCGCAGTGCTCTCAAACATACTTAAAACGAGTTTGTGACGTCACTATCTGTCAGTTTCATTAGCTTGGGCCTAATTTTGGCTTGTGCTGCTGTAGGCTGCTGCTGATTTGCCATAGGTTGACACGTCAAGCTAGTTGTTTGGGCGTTTAGTGCTGTCTTAAGCTGATTAAACTGAGCTGCATCCATTGGAATCGGATTTTTATTACCCAAGACCTGAATAATTGCTGAAACTTCTCACAATACCTCTATCCCTACCTTTCCTGCCGCTTTCTCTGTCTTTGCCTTACTATCTTCTGTTTCAGAAGTAGCCTCGGGCAAAAACATCTCACTCAGTTGTTCTCCCTTCTTGTTAGGACAACTGATCCCCTCCACCGTTCTCAGCCCCACCTACAACCTCTGTTATATCAGAGGCAACGCTATAGCGTTGCCTATAGTAAAGGCTATACGGCTCCAATGTTTTTTTATTTTTTTTTCCCAGAGGCACTTCATATGGAAGGGGTCGTCGTAGAAACTGTGAAGGGGACTCATTCGATTGGAAATCGAGAGTTCTAGTGCCCTTTTTAATAATCGAAAGTGATTGGAGGGAAACTAGCCCCCCCCTCCCCCACGCCCATCATTTACCCAAACACATCCAATAAAAATTTTGAGATATCTATTTTGTTCAGCGTAGTCAATTTCCAGATAGAAAATATGTTTTTGAGGAGGACACTCCCCCACAACCCTCAGGGCAAGGGTTTTAAGTTATGCCCGGGGCATATAAGGTTTTTACAGAAGAGGTTGTCGTAGAAACTTCAAAACAGGCTCATTCGATTGGAAATTCAAAGGACTAGTGCTCTTTTTAATAGTGGAAAGTGATGGGAGGGCAACTAGCCCCCCCCCCCCACGTCCATCATTCCCCCAAACACATCCAATCCAAATTGTGAGATAGCCATTTTGTTCAGCGTAGTTGATTTCCCGATAGAAAATACGTTTTGAGAAGGACACTCCCCCTAAACCCTCAGGGCACGGGTTTTAAGTTAGGGCCTGTGGGCATATAATGTTTTTTATAGAAGGAGTTGTCATAGAAACTTCGAAAAAGGCTCATTCGATTGGAAACTCGAAGGGCTAGTGCCCTTTTTAATAGTCCAAAGTGATTGGAGGGCAACAACCCCCCGCCCCCGCCCCACGCACATCGTTCCCCCAAACACATCCCATCAAAATTTTGAGATAGCCATTTTTGTTCAGCGTAGTTGATTTCCAGATAGAAAATATGTTTTTGAGGAGGACACTCCCCCACAACCCTCAGGACAAGGATTTTAAGTTATGCCCTGGGGGCATCAGTATTCATCGGTCATTCAGAGCGATAACATTTATTAGTTTAAAACAGTTAATACACAATACAGTGCGCAAGGACGGGGAGAAGTTAGCCAAGCCCCCCAGCATAGCAGCGTCTCCGGATAAAGATTCATTTCTTTGACAACTGAGGAAGAGAGCGCTACAAAGCTGTGTCCCGGGCTAAAGTGGGACGCAACGAATAAACTCTATTGCCGGAGAATACTGCTGGCAGAAAATAAGGTAGGCAATCTTAATTATCTTGAATAAGCAAGCAGAAATGGAGGGGAACCAGATTCAGCCACTTCAACTTCCGGATGCATCAGATCCCGACGCTATTGTTCTGGTAAGTTCTGGCAATGAAAGTGACACGAACACGATAGCTGAAAGAAACAGCAACTTGCCGAAAACAATAGGAACAGGGAAAGGTCGTAAAAGTAGCGAGATTAGCCCCGTCGATAATACTTACAGTCGCACCGCTAGAAATGTACGGCAAAGAAATGAGGAGCCATTGACAAGCCGGGTTACTGAAGGGAATTGGCCACCAATTTACAGACAAAACACACGCCCGTTCAGGCATCTACAGAAAAATCAGCCTTGGCAGTACAGGGGTATTAATAGGCCTAGGAGCGACGATTATTACCGGTTAGCTTTTCCCCCGAGTGATTACGGAGCCCAATAGCATCGACAAGGCCATATACAAACCCTGAAGTTTGTATCTTGGAATGTACAGGGTATAAAAAATAAGTTAAGTTCTGTGGAAAGTGAGTTGTCAAATTTTGACTTTGTAGCAATAATAGAAACCTGGCATTGCCCTAGTGAAACTCCAAAAGTAAGAGGTTTCAATGTGGTAAGTGTATCGCGAGAGTTAACTTTGAACAATCGTTATTTTGGAGGCCTTGTAGTGTTGATAAAACATGAGTCTTTCAAAAGTTATACAAAGCTGAAAAGTAAATCAGAAAATGTTATTTGGATTAGATTAGAATGTTTGGATGGACTGTGTATTGTAAAAGGATCGATTTATATTCCGCCTCAAAATAGCTCATATCGAAATGAAGATACGTGGAATTTGTTGGTAAAAGAAATAGATGAAAAAAGAGCTCATTTTGAAAATGATAGATTGATATTAATGGGTGATTTTAATGCTTATACTAGTGATGAAGTTGAATTAAAAGATGTGTTAATTCCAGGTATTCCGTCAGCAGTCCCAGCCGTCTACAGGATTCCCAGAGCTAGCAGGAATGAAAAAAGAAGAATAAATCAATGGGGAAGAAGGTTGCTGACACTGTGCGCAGAATCGGGTTTGATGATTGGAAATGGAAGACTTGGAAAGGAAAAAAATCGGGGTGAGTTTATCTGCGTATCTGGGGCTAAAGCAAGTTTAATTGATTATGTTTTGGTGGACATTCGCTGGGATCCAAATTACCTTAACGTGGATGTGCTTAAGCTAGTAGGATCAGACCATCTACCGGTATTTTTAGAAATTAGATCAAGGATTGCTCCCCATATGAGGGATATTTCCCCATATGAGGCGTATTTATAATAAAAATGTTAGACGTCAGATACCTAGGGAATTGTCTACAGAGGAAAAATATAAATTAAGTGAAGCGTTTTCAGTCGATGATGTAGCTATAAGGCTAAGTGATTTAGAGAAGATAAATAACCATGATAGATTGATAGAAGAGTTCACGGAGATTTTACATGAAATAGCAGGCCCAGTTCTAGGAAATAAAGGAGGTTGTAAGGATATAGAATTTTTTTATGAGGAATGTAGAATAAAAAAAAATAGAATTGATTAAAGAAATGGAGATTTTGAGGGAAGAGGAAAAAGGCTTCGACTAGTAAGAAGGTTTAAAAATGTTCGCCGGGAGTATAAACACCTTTTAAAACAGAAGAAGAGACCGGCTATTCCAAAAGATAAGGGGGAGCTGATCCAGTTTTATGAAAAAGCGATATGCGGTCTTTCTGGAGAAAGATAAAAAAAGGGGTCTCCATAGCCAGCCAAAAGTACCTGACCCGAAAACATGGCCGACATACTACAACGACGCGGTTCAGGAAGACTATTCGTTTGACTGCTGGTTCAGCGACGAATTATCGAATACAGAGAATGAGATCAGTCTCCCAGTGAAAGAGCACGATTATGATCTGATAAAACCCGCGTCGGAAGAAGATATTGAAGAATGCATAAGCGCCATGAAAGGTGGATTAGTACCCGGTACCGGAGTAGTCCCAAAAAAGGTCTTGAAACAATTTCAACTTCTATCTATGTCGATTTTCTTGGCTATCTTTAACTCAGTTTTGGCTTCCGGAGACTGTCTATCGCCGTAGAAAACATCCTTGATTTTGCCGCTATTCAAAAAGGAAGACCCAGCGGATCACAGTAATTATCGACCGATATCCTTAGTACCTAGTCTTAGCAAAATGTTAGAAAAAATACTAGATGCTAGAGTAGCTCATTGGTTAGAAAAATATAGGATTTTGAAGGAGGAGCAGGCAGGATTTCGAGATGGATATAATGCTATTCATAGGGTCTTAGTCCTACAGGCGCTTGTAGAGAAATATGCAAAAGGGAAGAATAGGTTGTACGTTGCATTTTTAGATCTAGAAAAGGCCTTCGACAGTATTGATAGGATTTTCTGTGCTTAGAACTGTTAAAGGTAGGCTTACCAAGACTTTTCGTTAGGATATTAGCTGATATGTATAGAAAAAAATTTGGTATAGTTAAAGTTTATGGGAAGGGATTATCGTCGCCGTTTGATATTAGAAAAGGAGTAAAACAGGGTATTTCGCCTAGCTTATTCACGTTGCATATAAATGATATTGTTGACCATTTTAAAAAGGTATGGGCCCCTACGGTGTCACTAGGGAACCTGACGTTATCTCTGTTGCTGTTTGCTGATGATGCGGTGTTGACAGGCAAGTCACCAGAGGAGCTCCAAATCGTATTGAATATATTAGAAGAATATTTAGATAGAAAGAAACTAGTGTTGAATATCAAAAAGACTGAGATTGTGGTTTTTAGAGGAATTCGTGTGAATAATGATGATCAAAAAGTAGAATTTTATTATAAAGGTGAAAAAGTAAAAGAGAGCGAAAATTTTAAATATTTGGGAGCAACACTTTCAGCAAAAGGAGGATGGAAAGATCATACAGAAGAGATGATTAAGAGAGGGAAAGCAGTTTCAGCTGCCATTTTACGTAATTCAAGGCTTTCAAGTATAAAAGATCTAAAAATGCATAAATATGTTTCTATCTAAAGTTTTACCTACTATCCATTATGGAGCTGAACTCTGGGGGCATGAACTCGCAGCACAATCGGAATCAATTCAGCTGAAACACTTTAAAAGATTAATTGGTCTTCACGACCCAAAATCAGGAAATAACAGGTAACTTAGGAATATTTTCGCTGAGAATGAGTAGATTAGCACAGATGATCCGGTACTGGCTATAAGTTCAAAGTCTGCCAGAAGATAGGTTAGCAAAAGCAGCTTATGTGGAGATGCTACACTCGAAACGTCAAAGATCGTGGCTGTATCAAATACAAAATTTTTTATATGGATTAGGATTATCCTATATTTGGAATGAGGGGCTAGGACCCTCAGATCAGGGTGAGCCGTTTTTGGCTATGACTATAGAAAGAATAAAAGACCAGGAAGTCCAAATGTGGACACATGCAGTTAAAACATCTGAAACATTGAAGTTTTATTCCCAAGTAAAAGAGATATTTGGATTTGAATATTATTTTAAATTAGAATTACCGGGGGAGACATTGAGGACTTGGCTTCGGATCAGAGTGAATTGCCTGCCACTAAACAATAGAAAAAGAGCATTTGAAAGAAAAAGGGTGGCCCCAGATGCAGGTCCGGATTACTCTTGCCCTAGATGTAGCCTAGGTATTGAGGATGTGGCCCATATTCTCGCCGAGTGTCAGCAACTTTCTCTATTATGGGTAAAGTATTTTGAGGGTGGTAACTTGGAGTTCCCGGGGATCTCGAACACGACTGTAAAAAGGACAATCAGGCAGTTATGTAAATATGTAAATGAAGCGTTGACATCAACGAGTGAAACTTGATATTTATGTTATTTTTCTTGTGGAGTGTAATTAAGAATAATGTTCTGTATGGTCTGTTTTTTTTTGGCTTATAATAAATTATTATTATTATTATAAGGTTTTTATAGAAGACCTTGTCGTAGAAACTTCAAAAAAGGCTCATTCGATTGGAAATTCAGAAGGCTAGTGCCCTTTTCAATAGTCGAAAGTGATTGGAGGACAACTAACCCCCCTCTCACGCCCACCTTTTCCCCAAACTCATCCAATCAAAATTTTGAAATAGCCATTTTATTAAGTGTAGTTTTAAGTTCTGGAAATTAGATCTTTGAGGAAAACAACTCCCCCAGAGCCCTCAGGGCAAGGGTTGTAAGTTATGTCCTGGGGGCATATAAGGTTTTGTATAGACAACGTTGTCGTAGAAACTTCAGAAAGGGCTCATTCGATTTGAAATTTAATTGGCTAGTTCCCTTTTAATGGTCGAAAGTGATTCTAAGGCAACTGACACCCCTCCCACGCCCAATATTTCCCCAAACACATCCAATCAAAATTTTGGTATAGCCAATTTGTTCAACGTAGTTGACTGTTCCGGAAATTATATGTTTGAGCAGGACATTGCTCCCACAGTCTTCAGGGGCAGGGGTTATAAGTTATGCCCTGGGGGCATATATGGTTCTTATGGACGGAATGCTCGTATAAACTTCAGAGAGGGCTCATTTGATCGAAAATTGAAAGTTCTAGTTCTCTTTTTAAGCGTCAAAAGATATTGGAGGGTAACCAGCTTTGCCCCCCACCAACCCTTTTTTCCCAAATGCATCCACTAACAATTTTAAGATAGCTATTTTGTTAAAATAGTTCAAAGATCATATAACAAAAATTCCGGTGTCGACGCAACCCATCAGGGCCCGGGGGCAGGCATTGTAAGTTATTCCCTGGGGGCATATATGGGTCTTATAGAAGGGATGCTCGTATTAACTGCAGAGAAGGATCATTTGATTGGAACTTGAAAGTTCTAGTTCACTTTTTAAGAGTCAAAAGAGATTGGACGGCATCTAGCCCCCCCCCCCTTCTCCACGCCCTTTTCCCCTCAAAGCCATTCGATAAGAACTTTGAGATAGCTTTTTTTAAGTGGTTCAAAGACCATATAACGAAAACTCAGGGATAAACAGAGCCCCCGCCCCCAGGGCTCAAGGGCAGATGTTGTAAGTTATGCTTTGGGAGAATATATGGTTCTAATTGAAGGGATGCTCGTAAAAAAATTCAGAGATTGCTCATTTCATTGGAAATTCAAAGTTCTAGTTCAGTTTTTTAGAGTCAAAGGAGATTGAAGGGCAACTAGCCTCCCTCCACGCCCCTTTTCCCCCAAATGCATTGACTAAAATTTTTAGATAGCCATTAAGTTGAAAATTGCTCAAAAGTCAGATAACAAAAACTCAGGTGTCGTCACAATTCCCCAGGGCCCGGGGGCAGGCGTTGTAAGTTATGCTCTGGGTCATATATTGTTTGTATGAAAGGGATGCTCGTATAAACTTCAGAGAGGGCTCATTTCATTGGATATTGAAAGTTTGAGCTCACTTTTTCATTGTCAAAAGAGATCCGAGGGCAGCTAGGCCCCCCCCTCTCCCCGCCTTCTTTTCCAAAACCCATCTGATGAAAATTTTGAGATAGACATTTTGTTAAAAATAGTTCAAAGGTCGTATAAGAAAAAATCCAGTGTCAATAGAACCCCCCAGGGCACAGGGGAGGGCGTTCTAAGTTATGCCCTAAGGGCAAGTATGGTTCTTATGAAAGGGATGCTCGTATAAACTTCGTAGAGGGCTTATTTCATTGGATATTGAAAGTTCTAGTTCACTTTTCAAGAGTCAAGAGAGTTAAACTAGCCCCCCCCCCACGATATTTTTTCCCCAAACCCGTCCGCTGCAAATTTTAAGATAGCCAGTTTTTTGAAAATGGTTAAAAATTAGATAACAAAAACGCCCCCCAGAGCCCGGGGTATAGGCGTTGTAAGTGTTGTCCTCGGGGCGTTTATGGTTCTTATTAAAGGGACTCTCGTATAAACTTCAGAGGGGGCTCATTTGATTGGAAATTGAAAGTTCTAGTTCAATTTTTAAGAGTCAAAAGATTTCCGGAGGCAACTAGCCCCCCCCCCCCCGCACAACCTTCTTTCCTCAACCCCGTCCGATAAAATTTTTATAATACTCATTTCATTAAAAACAGTTCAAAGGTCAGATAAGAAAAATTCCTGTGTTGACGGAACCTACCAGGGCCCTGAGGCAGGCGTTATGAGTAATGCTCTTGGTGCATATATAGTTCTTATGGAAAGTATGCTTGTACAAAGTTCGGAGACGGTTCATTTGATTGAAAATTGAAAGTTCTTGTTCACTTTTTAAGAGACAAAAGAGATCGGACGACAACAAATCCCCCTCTCACGCCCACCATTTCCCCAAACACATCCAATAAAAATTTTGAGATATCAAATTTCTTCAACTTAGTCGAAAGTTCTGAATCTTAAGTCTTTGAGGATGACACCCCCCCCCACAGCCATCAGGGCACGGGGTGTAAGTTATGCCCTGGGGACATATAAGGTTTTTATTGAAAGCGTTGTCGTAGAAGCTTCAAAAGGGCTCCTTCGATTGGAAAGTGAGATGACTAGTGCCTTTTTTAATAGTTGAAAGTGATTGGAGAGCAACTAACGCCCCTCTCACGCCCACAATTTCCTCAAACACATCCAATCAAATTTCAAGATAGCTGTTTTGTTTAATGTAGTTGAAAGTTCTGTAAATTAGGCCTTTGAGGATGACAACCCCCTCAAAGCCCTAAGGGCAAGGGATGTAATTTATGCCCTGGGGGTATACAAGGTGTTTATAGAAAGCGTTGTCGTAGAAACTCAAAAACGGCTCATTCGATTGGAAATTGAAAGGGCTAGTGCCTTTTTTAATAGTCGAAAGTGATTGGAAGGCTTGACATTTTTATAGTAAAGATCAATGTGAGTACAATATGCTATTATTTTTTTCTGCTTTTGTTTATACCAGGGCACTTCGTATCGAAGGAGTTGTCGTAGGAACTTCGAAATGGGCTTATTTGATTGAAATAGAAAGGGTTAATGCCCTTTTTAATAGTCAAAAGAGACAGGAGGGCAACTAGTCCCCTTCCCAAGCCCACCCTCCCATTTTCCCATTATGTTTAAAAAAAAAGTGTTGGCGTAAGATTAAATCAAAATGCACTGTGTTAATGCTAATTCCCAATAAGGCATCTCAGCAGTATCTCAAGAACGACTGAGAGTATTATGTTCAAACTTTCGGGGCTACTCCTGCTCTGAAAATTTAACCAAATCAAAGTAACGTAAGTGTATCTAAGCTATCAAAGAAAGTAAACAATTTTTTTTTGCGAATGGTATCAAGTTTTCTATTTCAGGTCAACTAGAGGAGGTATGAAACTAAATTAAACACTACTATTTGTGTCCAGGTTTTTAAAACAGTGTTTGTTGTTAAAAATTCCTTAAAAATTTTCTGCAGCATACAAATAGCAGGCCGAACTATAAAGTCTTAAAAAAACAAAAAGGTTAAAAAGAACTCTTTTTTGTATTATTTTCTTTTCCTGGAAAGACTTTGTCAATACAAAACGAACAGAAATTAATTTAAAAAAAACTTTCTACAAAATAAGTTTTTCAAAGAAAAGTAAAGAACTCCATTAAACCAAAAATGAGCAAAAATAATCTACCAAGCGTGAAACTACCACACATCAGCGTCGATAAATAAATGAAACCCAAAACGAACAGAAATTACAATAAATAATCAAGTCAAACTCAAAACGAGCAGAAATTAACATGAGTAGGGCTCAAAACCCCTATGCCTTCCCAAGGCCAGAACATAATTTGCACTTTACTGAAAAAAATACAAATGAATGTGCATTGTCAGTTTAATATAGCCTACATATACTACTACTACTACTAACAACTCACCGCAACACCAAGCCGCCTGAAGCCAACAAAGCTACGCACGCTCCTCTTCCACCCCAATCTATTCAAAGCCTCCCTTTTTACACCCGCCCACGAAGTTCCCATTTTCTTTAAATCTTTCTTTATGACGTCCTCCCACCCCAGACGGGGACGACCTACTTTTCGATTAGCCCTAGATGGTTGGCCGAAAAGAATAATCTTCGGCAATCTGTCATCCTTCTTCCGCACAACGTGTCCTGGCCACCTCAACCTTTCTTTCATTATAGCCCTAGAGAGCTGTATTGAACTACATTTTTCGTACAGCCTATTGTTTGAAAACGGTCAGTCAGCCGGGTACCCAGAACAATTCTTAAGCAATTTTTCTGGAAAACATTTAGCAAATTTTCGTTCGCTTTTCGGGAAGCTTATGCTTCAGAGCCATATTTGACTGCTGTCATCACTATAGATTCTAATATTCTAATCTTGGTGTTCAGACTTATCTTACTATTCTTCCAGACCTTTTTTAACTGTGAAAAAACACCCTCAGCTTTGGCTATTCTATATTTAACATCTTCACTGCTCCCACCATCTTTACTAATAATACTACCAAGGTAAGTGAAGCTGCCCACCTGATCAATCTTTTCCTTAGTGACTTAGTCTTCCTAACATTAATTTTCAGATCAATTCTAGCACCCTGAACTCGCAAAACCTCTAAAACTTCATTCATTTTGCTCACACTTTCATCTAGGATGCTTAAATCATCAGCATAATCCAAGTCCAGCAGACTTTTCCTCCCCATTTGATTCCGTGGTCTCCCATTGCCTTTCCTGTGCTCCTTAAAACAAAGTCCATCAAAATAAACCATACAAAGGGGGATAGAACACAACCCTACTTAACTCCTGATTTAATACAAAACCAGCTGCTAACCTCATTTCCTACCTTAACCGCAGCAGTGTTATTCTCGTACATAGCACTAATCACTTTAATGTATTTGTCTGGTATACCATAGAAGGATAAAACCTCTCTCTACCTTTTCTAAAACCGCACCTTTTCTAAATGCACGCTAGAGGACACATCCTCTACCTTTTCTAAAACCGCACTGTTCCTCTCTTAAAACTTTGTCTACGGCATCTCTCAGTCTAAAAAGTATCATATTACTAAGTAATTTATTACCTACAGAGACCAGACTAATGCCTCTACAATTACCACACTCACTCTTATCACCTTTCTTATAGATTGGTTTAATTAAAGTTTTCCTAAAATCGCTAGGTACTTCCACTTTTTGAAAAACCATATTCATAGTTTTCAGTAATTAATCTCTAACCTCACAGCCGCCATATTTAAGAAACTCATTTACCGCCCTATCAGCACCTGGAGCCTTATTATTCTTTAATCCTTTTAGTACTGTTGCTAATTCCTCCCCACAAAACAAATCTTCCTTCACATCCAAGGTTACACAAACTTTCTCATTTTGCTCTATATTTTTTCCTGCAACTCTATCTCGGTTAAGCAAATCCACAAAATATTCGGCCCATCTCTCTTTAGTTTTTTCCTTATCGGTAATTGCGAACCCATTCCTATCTTTAACTGGGCCAAGTCCGGATTGACTACTCCCTCTCAATTTGTTAACGTTTCAGTACAATATTTTACTATTATGCCGTCTAGCTGCATCTTCCAGATACTCGGCAATTTTATTCATGGCCTCCACTTCACACCTCCTTAGTTCACATTTTAGTGCTTTCTCCATTTTCTTTACATTTCTTTTGTTTTCATACGATCTATCACTCAGATAATTCTTGCACAAGTCCTTTCTCCTTTCTATTAAACATAAAGCTTTTTCACTAATATTCTCAGCTGCAGTTCTAGCTTTCTTCCCTAATACACCCTCAGCTACTTCACAAATTATTTTTCTAAAATTATTCCAACCATCTTTTACATTATCAAATTTTAAACTCTCAAGTTTAGCATTCAACTGTTCCTGGAAAGTTTCCCTCAAATTCTCATCCTGGAGTCTACCAACATCATAACTTCCCGGGAGGTAGTTTAGTAATCAAAATGTTAATATTATTTGATTTATTAAAGTTATAAAAGTAAAAACATTTTTTTTTTAGTAAAATGCAAATTATATTCTGGGCTTTGGAAGGCATAGGGGTTTTGAGCCCTACTCATGTTAATTTCTGCTCGTTTTGACTTTGACTTGGTTATTTATTGTAATTTCCGCTCGTTTTGGGTTTCATTTATTTATCGATGCTGATTTGTGGTAGATTCACGCTTGGTCGATTATTTGATTTTATTTTTGCTCATTTTTGGTTTAATGGAGTTCTTAACTTTTCTTTGAAAAACTTATTTTGTGGAAAGTTGTTTTTAATTAATCTCCAATAAAAATGCGCCGTCCAACTGAGCTAGCTTGAGTACCGTTGAGCCGATACCTGAATTTTCTATAGTAAGAAATGTTTAATCGTATAAATTCTACGCTCCATACATTAGCAACTTTATTGAAAGCACTGGGAAAACCATTATTCAAAACCAATGAAGAGTACAGGATTTAACGACTAAGACATGTGGCTTTCATGCACTACTCTTTTTCATTTTCAGATGCCGTGGTTACACCTACAAGCAGTTTCTCATCATCTACGTTGATTCACTTGGATTGAACGACTTTCTAGTGGAGATTATACTTACAAGTGTATTTAATATTGATTTTAGTGCCCTAATAATAAAATTTTATAAAGATGTTTGTTAAATTTTTTATTAAAAAAAAAAAAAATTATATACATGATAAAACGACTTTTCTACTCTTTAGATTTCATCCACTAATAGGAATTTGTCAACAACAACAAGTGCAGGTAGATTATCTTAATTCACAGTGTACTGATTCTGATGTACTGCAATGTCAGGATCACATTTTCTACAGTAGAGCGTGACTTCACTCTTGTCTCTCACAACCAACTACAGACTAACCAGAATTTTTTGTACTCTAAAAAATATACGCTAGTCTACTATAGAAAGAAAAAAATACCATTGATTTAGAAAAAAATTTATTGAACATAATTACAATAATAATATTCACTGATGCATTTTGTTCTCATAAATATATTTCGATAGGACATCTAATGCTGACCGAAGTTTATTTATATGGAGAATATTCACTTTTCCAGCAAAACATAGCTGCTCCTCCTGTTTAAATTTGCTTAAAGATGTCACATATCTAGCATATATTGTGTCCCATTCAAGACATAGTCCACAGCCAGCGGTTATTTACACAGCCACATTTGGTACTCGTATATCATTGCTGCTATTGTCAGCTCCTTCATTAATCTCCAAAAATGTAAATGCACCACTAATTTTTTCTCCACTAATATCTTCTCAAATAAACTATTCTCTTTAAATTCAAGTCTCCTACTAATATGAATTGTCGAGAAAATTATTCCTTTTATTCAAACACCAATCACCAATAGAGTTATACTCACTCTCTTTGAAAAGGTGTAGAGGCGTACGCAAATAACGTAAAGATTCCTAAAGCTTCAAGCAAATAACACCGGAAGGAACATAAAAGGCCCCAAATTGCACAGGAAGGAACTTAAAGGCCTCAAATCCATAGGTACATGCTCTGGAAAGGTGCCATGGAACGTAAAGGCCCAGAAACTTATAGTTGACCCAGAAACTTGTCTGCTTGGCCCAGAAACATGTCTGGTTGGCCCGGAAACTAGTCTGGTAGGTTTTGCACAATTCCATATTCAATTGACAACAGTAGCAATATTCAGTCTGGTAATCTGCCATGGAAAGGTGCCAGGGAATGTAAAGGCCCAGAAACTTATAGTTGACCCAGAAACTTGTCTGCTTGGCCCAGAAACATGTCTGGTTGGCCCGGAAACTTGTCTGGTAGGTTTTGTATAATTCCATATTCAATTGACAACAATATCAATAATCAGTCTGGTGGAAAGGTGCCAGGGAATGTAAAGTGATGGAAATACACCGGAAGGAACATAACCTCCGCAAATTCCATATGTACATACTACTGATACGAAGTGCTCTGCTCTAAAGAAAAAAATAATAAAAAATAATACATTGTACCAACATCATTCTTATATGCCCCCAGGGCATAGCTTAAAATCCTTGCCCTGAGGGTTGTGGGGGATTATCCTCCTCAAAAGCATATTTTCTATCTGGAAATTAATTACGCTGAACAAAATGGCTATCTAAAAATTTTGATTGGATGTGTTATGGGGAATGATGGGTGTGGGGGGGCTAGTTTTCGTCCAGCCACTTTCGACTATTAAAAAGGGCACTAGCCACTCAAATTTTCAATCAAATGAGCCCTTTTTGAAGTTTCTACGACAAATCCTTCGATACGAAGTGCCCTGCTATGGAAAAAAATAATACATTGTGCCAATATCGTTCTTTACTTAGGCAGCACAATTGCGCTGCCCATGATATTTGTAAGTCTTGGTACCAAGCACAATAATTCTCTATAATTGGAAGTTCTGGTATCAAGGATAGGAAATTAAAGTTTTTCATCTCTTGGAACCATGTGTCTTATGTCCAACCATATTTAAGAACTGTGGTTTTCTAAGATTCTTTTTTATATGTCGAAGTTTTTCTACCAAAGTAATGAAATTAAAATGTTTTTTTTGTCTCTTGGATCCATGTACCTTAGGTCTAATTAAGAGTTTTTGTTATAATTCGAAGTTTTGGTACCAAGGACATGAAATTGAAACGTCTTTTCGTCTCTTGGATCCATGTGTCTTAGGTCGAATTAGGATGTTTCTTTATATTTGGAAGTTTTGGTAGCAATGGCATGAAATTATAAAAGTTTTTCGTCTTTTGGGTCCATATGCCTTAGGTCCAATTAATATTATTCTTTATATTTGCTAGTTTTGGCAGCAATGACATGATATTAAAAAACCTTTTTATCTCTTAGATCCAATTAAGATTTTTCTTTGTAATTGGAAGTTTTTGTGTCAAGGACATGAAATTAAAAATATTTTTCATCTCTTGTTCCAATGTGTCTTATGTCCAATCACACCTAAAAATTGTAGTTTTCTAAATTTCTTTATATCTGGTTTTGCTAGCGAGGACATGAAATTTAAATGTTTTTTCGTCTATGGGTCCCTGTACCTTAGGTAGGATTAAGATTTTTCTTTATATTAGGAAGTTTTGGTACCAAGTACATGAAATTAAAGTATTTTTTCTTCTCTTGGTTGCATGTACGTTAGCCCGAATTAAGGTTTTTCTTTATATATAGAAGTTTTGATACCAATGAAATGAAATTAAAAATTATTTCGTTTCTTGGACCCATGTGCCTTAGGCACAATTAAGATTTTTTTATAATTGAAAGTCTTTGTATCAAGGACATGAAATTGAAAAATTTTTAATCTCTTAAATTACTGTGTCTTAGGTTCAATCATATTCATAACTATGGTTTTCCAAGACTTTTCATTATATTTGAAAGTTTTGCTACCAAGGACAAAAAACTGAAATGTTCTCTCGTATCTTGGAGCCACGTGTCTTAGGTCAAATTAATATTTTTCTCTATATTTGGAAGTTTTCATACCAGGGATCAAACAAGAGTTTTGGAAGTTTTTTATACAAGTTTTGGTACAAAGGAATTGAAATTAAAATGTTTTTTAGTCTCTTGGATCCATGTGCCTTAGGTTCAATTAAGATTTTTGTTTATATTTGGAAGTTTTTGTACCAAGACATGAAATTAAAACCTTATTTTTGTCTCTTGGATCCATGCACCTTAGGTTGAATTAAGATTTTTTTTTTATATTTGGAAGTTTTGGTATCAAGGAAATGAAGTTAAATTGTTTTACACCTCTTAGATCCATGTAATTTAAGTTCAATTAAGAATTTTCTTTATATTTGGAAGTTTTGATATCAAGGACTTGAAATTAAAAATCTTTTTATCGCTGATCCATGTACCCGTGATCGTTTATCATTTTTCTTTTCTTTTTGTTATTTTCACGTCGTGATATTTATTTTCTCCGATTGTAGTTCGTAAGTGTGTGACTTATAAAAGGCTAATTACCTGTTTTGGTGGAGAGCGGATATACGAGCTAGTTTGGTTTTGAATGAATGTTTTTGTATGACATGGGCACAGGATTGCCTTCCCTAGTGATTTATCACTATCTCTAGTGATTTTTTATGTTGCCTAGTGATTTTTTCTAGCTAGCGATTTATAGTGATTTTTGATCTGAAACAAGGAAATTTTTCCTAAATCTAGTGATTTCTCACTATTTAGCATGTAGATTCATGATTCAATCGGATAAATTATACAGGAAGCTACCTAATGAAAAAACACACTAAAATACTGATTCACTACAATTCCTAATATGTTCCAGATTAGCATTTATGCAAACATGCCGCTTTTGAACCTTCTGATTTCTTACCATATTTCCACACCAGATATGACCCCAGAGCATTACTATTAAGATAATAGGCCAACTAGTTAATCGCGAAATTGCAAAAATGTCCTATACTTCCTATTTTACAATATTTGCTCAGGTCGAATTTTTGTCTTCATATTTTATGTTTTTTTTTTTTTCTTCTTTTTAATGTATTAGTTCTAAATTAGATTTTCTTCTGTTAAAACCTTTGAAAGTGGAATGAACGGTGGAAAAGAATACACCCTCTATATCGGCAAATAGAACAGAAATGGAGTAATTGAAAAATAAGATGGTAGGTAGCCTTTACATTAAATATATTTTTCTAAAAAAAAATCATTGAAAAATAAAATAGGGCTTAGAGCAATTTATAATACGATTTGTAATATAAATAGATAGATTAAATCGGTTGTAGTTTGATAATTGAAGTCGGTTGGGAGTAAGGGGGGATGTATCTACTCTGGGAATGGTCTAATAATTTCAATTTCTACTTCTAATATTTAATCAGAACTCTAATAATTCTCCAAATTCTCTTATTTATAGTTGAAACACCTAATAAATTTAGATAATGTCCTATTCTTTTAGTTTTTCAATTTTTGTACTAATATATCCAACAGTTTGTAGTAACGAACAGTAAGAATAGAGCTACAAGTTTCAATAGTAACCGATATTCTTGAAACAGAATTTTGACATCAATCAATATAGCATCGGCTTATTAAGTTGATTCCAAATATATAAGATTCATTAAGCTTAGTTTTACCCATAAAAGGCTAAGAAACCGTGAAAAATTTTTAAAGCAGGAGGAAACACCCAATAAGAGTGAAAATTTTTTAATTAAAATGAAACCATTAGATACGGTGTACCAGAGAGCCCTACTGTAGAGGTTTCAAGTCCCTATGTGCAAAATGATTGAATTTTGCATTATTTGCCCGAAGAAAAATGCGTGTTAATTTTCTTTTTTCCCAGGGTGATTGTACCGAAACAACGGTTCTAGAACATCGGAAAAGTGCTCATTTGAACTGAAATTAAAATTTTTGGTGTCCCTTTTATTTGACCAAGATTGGACGGCTACTAGTCCCCCTCACACGTCCTTTTCTCCCAAAATTGTTCGATCAAAAGTTTGAGATAGCCATTTTGTTTAGCACAGTTGAACGGTTACGAAACTATACCTTTAGATTTAACATGACCCACGCATCCCCCGAGGATAGGTCTTGGGATGAGTGTATGATAAGGATAATTTTCTAAGAATAGCAGGGATAATATACAATCTATGAAAACCAGTTTCATAGCCACAAGGACAAATAACGGGTGACAGAATGGATTGGACTTGTATAACTTGGGCTATATAATTGCACATTAGGGGGTGGGGTGGGGGAAAGGTTAGGTTAATTTCCCCCCACACCTCCCTAATGTGCAACTATATAGCCCAAATTATATTATTGTATAAACTTAAGTATTATTATACTCGTATTTTCATCATATTTTGGCATATTTCATTAGGATTAACATAAATTTACTTCTTGGGTGTGTTCCGTATAATCAACAACTGTCTCTGTATTTTTAAGAAGCAAGACGACCAATGCTTATCAAAATTTGCGAAGAGTGGGACACTTTTTTTCCATGGAATTATAAAAACGCTATTTTCAAAATTGTCGCTGGTGTCCCAGTAGCTAGTTGAAGCTAAGGTACATGGATCCAAAAGATGAAAAAAAAAATAATTTCACGTCCTATGTACAGAAACTTCCAAATATAAAGAAAAACTCTAATTGAATCTAAGGCACGCAGATTCAAGAGACGAAAAACTTTTATAGTTAACCTTAGAACAATCTTAGAAAACCAGAGTTTTTTGGTATGATTGGGCCTAAGACACCTGGGAACCAAGAGATGAAAAACTTTTTAATTTCATGTCCTGTGTACCAAAACTTCCAAATATAAAGAAAAATCTTAATTCAACCTAAGGTACATGGATGCAAGAGATGAAAAATTTTTAATGGCATGTCCTTGGTAGCAAAACCTCCAAATATAAAGAAAAATCTTAATTGAACCTAAGGTACATGGATCCAAGAGACAAAATATTATTTTAATTTCATGTTTATGTCCTTGATACCAAAACTTCCAAATATAAAGAAAAAATCTAAATTCAACCTAAGGTGCATGGATCCAAGAGACAAAAAAAGATTTTAATTTAATGTCTTGGTACCAAAACTTCCAAATATGAAGAAAAGTCTTAATTGAACCTAAGGTACGTGGATTCAAGAGACGAAATAACATCTTAATTTCATGTTCTTGGTATCAAAACTTTCGAAATGTAAAGAAATTCTTAATTCCACCTAAGGTACATGGATCAAAGAGATGAAAAAAATATTTCAATTTTATGTACTTGATACCAAAAATTCCAATTATAAATACAAATCTTAATGCAACCTAAGACACATGGATTTAAGAGACGAAAAACATTTTAATTTGAAGTCCTTGGTAGCAAAACTTCATAATATAAAGAAAAATCTTGATTGAAGCTAAGGCACATGGATCCAAGAGACGAAAAACGTTTTAAGTTCATGTCCCTGGTATCAAAACCTCCAAATATAAAAAAAATCTTAATTCGACCTAAGACACATGGATCCAAGAGACGAAAAAACATTTTAATTTCAGGTCCTTGGTACCAAAATGTACCAAAAATTATGAAAAAATCCTAGAAAACCACAGTTTTTAGGTATGATTGAACCTAAGAAGCATGAGATCAAGAGATCAGAAACTTTTTAATTTCATTTCATTGGTACCAAAACTTCCGAACATAAAGAAAAATCTTAATTCGAGCTAAGGCACATGGAAAGAAAAGAAGCAAAAATACTTTAATTTCATGTCCTTGGTACCAAAACTTCTAAATGTAAAGAAAAATCGTAATCCTACCTAAGGTACATGGATCCAAGAGATGAAAAATCATTTAAATTTCATGTCGTCACTAGTAAAACTTCCAGATATAAAGAAGAATCTTAGAAAACCACAGTTTTTAGTTAAGATTGGAATTAAGACACATGGATCGAAGAGACGAAAAACTTATATAATTTCATGTCATTGCTACCAAAACTATTAACTATAAAGAAAAATCCCAATTCGACCTAAGACACATGGATACAAGAGACAAAAAGTCATTTTAGTTTCTTATCCTTTGGTGCCAAAACTTCCAATTTTAAAGGAAAACCTCAATCGGACTTAGAGTACATGGATCCAAGAGACGAAAAAATATTTTAAATTCATGTCCTTGGTAGCAATACTTCAAAATATAAAGAAAAATATTAGAAAACCACAGCTTTTAGGTATGGTTGGACATAAGACACATGGGTCCAAGAGCTAAAAAACTTTAATTTCCTGTCCCTGATACCAAAACTTCCAATTATAAAGAAAAATCTTTATTGGACCTAAGGAACATGGATTCAAGAGACAAAAACTATTTCAATTTTATGTCATTGGTACAAAAAATTCGATCCTAAGGCACTTGGACCCAAGAGACGAACAAACATTTTATTTTCATTTCCTTAGTACCAAAACTTCCAAATATAAAGAAAAATCTTAATCTAACCCAAAGTACGTGGATCCAAGAGACGAAAAAACATTTTAATTTCTTGTCATTGGTAGCAAAACTTCCCATGCACTGGTAAGTTCGCGCACGCACTCTTACCGACCCCCCCCCCAAAAAAAAAACTGAGTCAAAATCAGTTGACATAATATAACCTGAGAAACAAATCAGTTGTGGTGCCATCAATAACTTTAGTGAAAATAGAAGGTAGTACATGGGAAGTTTTGGTACCAACGACATGAAATTAATATGCTTTTTCGTCTCTTGAATCCATGTACCTTAGGTTAGAATTAAAGAAAACTTTTTCCACAAAATAAGTTTTTCAAAGAAAAGTAAAGAACTCCACTAAATAAAAAATAAGCAAAAATAAAATCAAATAAACTACCAAGCGTAAAACGACCACAAATCCGCATCAATAAATAAATGAAACCCAAAAAGAACAGAAATTACAATTAATAACCGAGTCAAACTCAAAACGAGCGGAAATTAACATGAGTTGGGGTCAAAACCCCTATGTATTCCCAAGGCCAGAAGAAAATTTGCACTTTCCTGAAAAAAAATATAAATGTTTTTAATTTTATAACTTTAATAAATCAAATAATATTAACATTTTGATTACTAAATATCAGTATATGTATATTAAACTGACAATGCACATTCATTTGTATTTTGTTCAGTAAAGTGAAAATTTTGTTCTGGCTTTGGGAAGGCATAGGGGTTTTTCTTTATAATTGGAAGTTTTGGTATCAAGTATATGAAATTAAAAAAGTTTTACATCTCTCGCACCCATTTTTCTTAATTTCAATCGTAACTAAAAACTGTGGTTTCTAAGATTCTTCTTTATATCTGGAATTTTGCTAGCGACGATATGAAATTAAAATGTTTTTCGTCTCTTGGATTCCTGTAGCTTAGGTAGGATTACGATTTTCTTTACATTTGGAAGTTTTGGTACCAAGGACATGAAATTCAAGTGTTTTTGCTTCTTTTCTTTCTATCTGCCTTAGCTTGAATTAAGATTTTTCTTTATATTCAGAAGTTTTGGTACCAATGAAATGAAATTAAAAAGTTTCTCATCTCTTGAACTCATGCTTCTTAGATTCAATCATAACTAAAAACTGTGGTTTTCTAAGATTTTTCTATAATTTTTGGTAAGTTTTGGTACCAATGACCTAAGATTAAAATTGTTTTTCGTCTCTTGGATCCATGTGCCTTAGGTCGAATTAAGATTTTTCTGTATATTTGGAGGTTATGGTACCAAGGACATGAACTTAAAACGTTTTTCGTCTCTTGGATCCATGTGCCTTAGGTTCAACTAAAATTTTTCCTTATATTTGGAAGTTTTGGTACCAAGCCCGTGAAATTAAAATGTGTTTGGTTCCTTGGATCAATGTACCTTAGGTTGATTTTAGACTTTTCTTTATATTTGGAAGTTCCGGTATCAAGGACATGAAATTAAAATGTTTTTCACCTCTTGGATCCATGTACCTTTGGTTCAATTAAGGTTTTTCTTTATATTTGGAAGTTTTCCTATCAAGGACATGGAATTTAAATGTTTTTTCATCTTTTAGATCCATTTGTCTTAGGTCGCATTAAGATTTTTATTTATATTTGGAAGTTTTGGTAT
This sequence comes from Artemia sp. Qi Xiang Cuo, assembly GCF_049724085.1. Taxonomy (NCBI): domain Eukaryota; kingdom Metazoa; phylum Arthropoda; class Branchiopoda; order Anostraca; family Artemiidae; genus Artemia; species Artemia sp. Qi Xiang Cuo. The sequence continues at coordinate 14,979,312 of NC_142796.1, forward strand.
CAAGTACGTAAAACTAAAATATTTTTTTCTTCTCTTTGATCCACCTACCTTTGCTGGAATTAAGATTTTTCGTCACATTTCGGAAGTTTTGCTACCAAGGACATGAAATTAATATAATATTTCGTCTCTTGAATCCATGTACCTTAGGTTCAATTAAGAATTGTCTTTATATTGGGAAGTTTTGTTTCAATGGACGTGAAATTAAAATTTTCCTCTCTTGGATCCATGTACCTTAGGTTCAATTAAGGTTTTTCTTTATATTTGGAAGTTTCGGTACACAGGACGTGAAATTAAAAAGTTTTTCATCTCTTGGATCCCATGTGTCTTAGACCCAATCTTACCAAAAAACTGTAGTTTTCTAAGGTTGTTCTAAGGTTAACTATAAAAGTTGTTCGTCTCTTGAATCTGTGTGCCTTAGATTCAATTAAGATTTTTATTTATATTTGGAAGTTTCGGTACATAGGACGTGAAATTAAAATTTTCCCCATCTTTTGGATTCATGTACCTTAGGTTCAATTAAGATTTTTCTTTATATTTGGAAATTTTGATACCAGGAACTTGAAATTAAAATGTTTGTTCGTCTCTTGGGTCCATCAATATTGATAATCAATAGTCAGTGCTCAGGACCATTATATTACAAAATGATAACTGCCTGGTTGTAGCCATTAGAATTTTTGGTGATCGAACAAGCTTCATTAATCATCAAAAGAATATTTCTATCCAGAAACCATCTAAAATCACCGTGTTATGCATATTCTCAGAATGATGTAAAAAAAAGGTGTCTGGAAACAAATAACTGACTGCATTTACCATATATCTATATGAGAAATCGATTGCGCAAATAACTTGTTATGATATAATAATGGCTAACGCCAGTTCAACTGTGTCCCAGAGACAATACATTGATTACATTGCTAGCGTAATCTAAAACTAATGTGGACATTACAAGGTAATGCATAAAATATTTTACTTAAAATAGTGGAATTTACAATGTTACATGATATTAAAATAATTAATATCTGAAGGGGGGTTGGGGCATTTTCATGTTCATTACGATACTATGTCAGTTTTTAGTTCATAACCAGAAAAAAATATTTTAAAATAGGGGTATGGACGATGTCACACTCATAGTACATATTCTACTATTATTGATCTTAAGCCTTGAGTCCAATAATAGCCCATGGACCGAATACAAAGGTTTAAGAATAACCAGTAGGATAAGATGTTTTTTAAAAAATATTGATTATATATAATGTCCAAACCCATGAAATCAAGTAAATATTCTTTTTAAACAGACCCCCCTGAATGGACTCGGTTCAAGATATTCCACGGACTGAATCCAACAGCTCAATAGTAGGGTAGAGGGATTTAAAAACAATACAATTTACTAACTAAAGGGGACTGTAAATGCCATTTGATAAACTGAAATAGTCCCACAAATAGTGAATTGTATTAGAAATAGTCCCACTAACCACTAAGCATACATTGAAAAATATAACACTTAATTCTTGTTTATAGCATTCATCATCATCACAATTCCTTTTGTCAGAATCCATTTTAATATATTAAGTTTAATTCGTCTACCAAATAAAAGCGATGGTGCCCATTTTTTTATAGCAGAAAATCCGCTTCAGATAACGGGAGGCCCTCGCAGAATATTGGTACTGCTAGTGAAAAAATACTAGAGACCCTTATCACAAACTCCAAGACAAGAATGTCCGCTTGAAACGATTTCCTCTGACTGCGCTTAAAATAATAGTATTTATTCCGTCGAGAAAAATTGTTTCCATGGAAATGATAGATCTCGTTGAGTATGTGTATTGTTAAGAGAGAGGATATGAGGGATTGGTAACTCAAATATGGCTACGCTTGTATTGTATAGGGCTGCGCTCGTATAGTGGGGTAGGGCAGCCCTCAGAATGCATACACCCATACTACAAGCAACACCCCACTTTAGGGGCTTTTGAGACCTTAGGAATCTGTTGATAGAGGTAATATAAATGAAACTTCTAGAAATGAAATCAGAGCCTAAAATACCCCTCTGGAAGCCGTTTTTAAGTTTCTATCTCTACTCCTTCTGTAGGCTATTCAATACTTAGGAAATTGCACAAAGACTAATCTTCAGCTGCTGTAATCTTGGAAAAAATAAATCTTCCATAATTTCGGTTTGAGTATGATTTTCTTTTATGCTATGGTTGGACATTAATAGATCAAGATAAGATGCATAATAATTAAATGTATTATAGGCTAAATCGATTGATCCCATAGCCAGGAATCTTCAGCATTTAAAATTTGCTCAATTTTTTTCATTTTGCATGCATAGTTAGTTATTCTTTTGATTTGAAAATATTTCTAAATCTACTTAAAAATAAACCTACTCCTGAGAAAATGTATCCTAAAATGTGTTCCCGGGCCCCCACCCACCACTGTTATTCTGGTATCTGGTCTCCGAAGAAAAATTTTTCAAGGGCACATATGGGGGAGGGAGCACCATACTTACTCATAAGGCTGGATTAGCCTTGTGATATTATTTTTTGTTTTGTTGTTATTAATGTTTGAATAGCTAATTAGCACAAAGCAAGAAATATGAATTGTTTTCAGTAAATCATAAATGACGCTCTAACCTTTAGAAAATTTAGAATGCAATCGCCCTAATCCTTGTTATTGTGGTATTGCCGTTCCTTATAATTTCAATATTCATTTCAACTCGAGTTCGTTTTAATATATATTTATTCATGTGTAGCAGCATCTGTTTTCTTTATGCTTCGTGCGCTTATTCATTTTAACACTTCTCCTTTTAGGGCTCCATTTACGTGTTGATTGTTATTGATCATTCGTTTTAAGTATATATTATTAAATGACTTCATTTCTGCTCGTTTTGGGTTTTATTATAGGTCTTTAATTTTCTTAGGGCCAAACGAAAATACTGAAAAAAAAACGCATAAAGCAAATATTTTGAGAGGATAACCGACTTTCTTTTTCAGCGCGAACAAAATAATGTATTCATAGAAATTGCAAAAAAAAACAACAAAAAACAACAAAACAACCGCGGAAAAGTCAGTGTGAAAAAAAATGAAAAAAACAAAAAAATTAAAGATAAATAACACTCAATAAAAGCCAAAAATTATAAGAATTAAGACCAAATACCTAACAACCATCAAGCGAGTCATTCGCCAATATCCGCCATTTGCAAAAAATACAAAAAAAAAACTCTGAATGTCATTCGCTAGTATCCGTCAATTAGTCTCTACCCCTAAGAACACCTGATGAAAATTTTCAGATAGCCATATGGTTTGAAATTGTTGAAAATTCCAACATCTATTCTGCCGGGGAAGACCCCCACAACCCTTAGGGCAAGAGACGTAAGTAATAAAAGTTTTATATTTAGGTGTTATTATTAGGAATTACCCCCTCCTTAACCCCATGTGCTTTACGCTAATGTTTTTTTGCTGCTATACCAAAAACATTTAATGTTTCAAGTATCTTCCATTATTAACAATTTGTGAATAAAACACTTTTTTACCCATTCTAATTATCCTTGTGCTTCAGTTCTTGTTTTTAAGCAATAGAGGACAGAAAAAAAAAATCAATCTTCAGCGTAAAGAGCGGGGAGTTAAGGAGGGGCAGTCAATTTCCTTTTAAAATATTTGAACTACAAATTTACACTGTTTAAGGCAAATGTATGTTAATGAACTCTTCTGTTTTTGGCATATTGTGAAAAAATACTTTATATCCCATCCGATTTATCCTTGTGCTTGAGAAGTTGTTATAAGCCATTGGTGATAAAAAAAAAAGAGTCTAACTTCGGACTAAAGAGAGAGGGGTTTAAGAGGGAGTAGCCCCTCTCATCTGCAGAATAATTTCTGCTCATTGTTTTAAGAGCCGTTCAAAAAGAGCATAGCTCTTTCTGACAAATTTACGAATTAGTAAATAATGCAGAAGGCAGAAATCAATAAAATAGACTTAGAAAATTGTTACAAATGAATTAAAGTTAGTTTTTAGCTTTTAGGGCTATGTTGGGTATATTGGCTGTTTCAGTTTGTTGGCTATTTGGCTAAGCTGATTAATTCAAGTTTTAGCTGTGTTGGGGTATCGGAATGCCAAACCTGAATTGTATCACACGATTTGAAAAGCCAATGAGTTCTGCTAAGCACACATTCAGAGAAGTTTCAAAGCTTGGGACTTGCTGCATAGAAGGATTGACCAAGTTCATCAATATTTTTAATTCCGATAATAATTCCAATTTAGGTTTTAAAAGTCAGGAGTAAGAATGAAAAATTATGTACCTCTGCTGTCGAAATATGTGTGGCTCTTTTTTGGGCCTTTTTTGTATTGCATGGATTTAAACCCTTCAGTTTGAGAGTGATGTTTACATATTTACTAAATATCGGAGATCACAAACCTTTGCCTGTTTGCTAAGAATATCAATTAGACATTTAACTTGAGTTTATTAGCCTTGAGATGGAAGAAGAAAGACAAGATTTGTATGTTTGTGTTAAAGCTATGGTCATAGGGGTTAATCAGAAATCAAATTGAAAATATGTAAAAGTCTAACGGAGCTACGATTGCAAAATCCTTTACAAAACCTAAAAAAACATCATTTAAACAAGGGGACTAATTTGTTATGGGACGGGGGGGGGGGGCCTTTGCCCCCAGACCCCAATTTACCTCTCCCGCCTGAAATTTAGTGTCTTAAAAAATTTTATAAAACTAAGATAAACCTACATAATTCAAGCATCGACGGAAACGGGTCAGCTTTCTTGAGTAAATCTTTGCCTTTATGGTACTATATGGCTTATTTTTCAGTTTTCACTGTCATTTTCTCTTGACTTGGGAAAATCGGCTCCAACTATTTTTACAAGTCCCCCTCCCCACACACGTAAAATTAAAGAAGGTTTGGAAAACATTGTCGATTTTGAACAATTACTGATTCAAAACCCCAGGAGTAGGAGCCATGGTAATTTCACAAACTCTTTTAGCCTTCTGCTTAGTCTATCCCAGTTAAGTCATTGTATCATACTCTGAACAGTAAAGTAGAATTAGTAAAAAGGAAAATATTTGTCTCGCATTTGCTACCGACCTTATCACATAGAATGAATGATTGTAGAAAATTGAGAGAGGGATCATTTAATTACAAATGTGAAGAATTGTTGTCTGTTTCAGGAACAAAAAGGGTCAACGAACATCCAACAAATGTTTTGCACCCCTTTTACGCTCTTCTATGCAAGATACTCTCATTTTTCTAACTTAAGCTTTGTCTAGCATCTACATATTTGTACTAAAAACACCTATGAAATCTCTGTGTGAAATAAGCTATAATCGCATTTCGATTCCCCTTTTCTAGCACAACATACATGTATTGACCATTGGAGCCCAAGTTTTACGGTTTCCCTGCATTTGTAAATCTTGAAATTTTGATTCCATTCCATGTGGGGTCATGGGGGTACCCATGGGCGCAAGATGTACGAAAAAGAGGTTAAGCTAACATGGATTACATCTTTGAATAAAATAAAGAAAAAACATTAGCTTAGTTAGGCTACATAGAAAATATGTTTTCAATTAATTCACTTATAAGAATCTTTCCTCTCATAATCACAACCAAAAACTAATATATTATCTCGTCATTTTCTGGTTTAAGGTTATCCTCCGCGGCTCCAAGTTCAGCTACGATGGGCTCCGTTTCGGTTAGTAATATCTTACCTACCTGTATCCATTTAAATTGATCTCCTAGCAATCTGCTAACCCTAAAAGAACGGAAATTACAATAAACAATCAATTCCAACTGAAAAAAAGCAGAAATTACGAAGTAGTGCTACCAACTCTTAGGTCTTCTTAGACCAGAACGTCACTCGTACTTTATTGAAAACAATCAGTATATCAAGATGTGTGATTTTGTTTGTCATAACATCCAAAAAAAAGAACAAAAAAAACCCATAATAGTCAAGATTACTGAAAAAACTAACGAATGTAGATCGATAGTCTATTGAATTTTCATACCATTCCTCAAGTTCTCAGCCATTTTCGAATTTAATAACGGTGTAAAAGAAAAACGTTTAAAACATTTTTTTCCGTAAAGTGAGGATGACGTTCTGGTTTTTGACGTTCTAAATGACGTTCTGGTGTAATTTCTGCTCGTCTTGGTTCTTACGCTCGAATTATTATTTTACTTGATTTCTACTCCTCTTTGGTTTAATGTAGCTCTTTACTTTTTCGTTGAAAAACTTCTTCATGGAAGAAATTTTTGAATATTAATATCTCTTCGTTTTTAATTTACATGTTCTTTTTTATTAGTTTATAAATCAAGATTTTGGCTTGTTATTTCAATTTAGGCAAAACTTCACACCGTATTTTAGTAATAGTTCCACTACGGAACTGGATAGATAGGTACGGGGAGTATTACTCTAATATCCTGAAAGTTTCAACTGAATTCCTTTAACCGTTCCTGAGCAGACTAAACCTTTTAACTTTGGATGGACATTACTTACTTACTTACTTACTTAAGTCCCATCCGTCCTTGAAGGTTGTCTTGGGGCCTCTTTCTTCGTAACGGCGTGGATGTGCCTTCTGTATGCTTCACGGTCTTTTGCTAGGCGAAGAAGGTCCGAGAGGCGGTGAGGTGCAAAGTTTTCCTTCCACTTTTTGGGGGACGACCACGAGGACGAGAACCGTGAATTTGGCCTTCGAAGGTGATTTTTGGGAGACGGGACCGACTCATCCATTGTACGTGACCGAGCCATCGAAGTTGCTGGAGCTGGATCTTCATGAGAATTGTTTGTTGTACTTTAAGGCGCTCGAAAAGTTCGAAATTTGAGATTCTATCAAGGTAAGTGATCCCGCCGATGCGGCGGAGGCACTTAGTTTCAAATGCTGCAAGTCGACGGTTGTCATTTACCTTCAGTGTCCATGTTTCACATGAGTAGATTGCTATGGGGATGATAAGTGTATCAACAAGTCGTGTATTAAGCCGCAGAGACAAATCCTTGCTTCGCCATATGGGCATAAGGGCCTTGAAACTGGAAATCGCGAGGGCGAGACGTCTTTTGATGTCTTTTGATGGACTGTTGTCGCTGGTGATCAGACTACCGAGGTAAGGGAACTCGTCAACCCACTGGATACTCTCTCCATTAATTTTCAGGTCTGGCTTAACTGGATGGACATAGTGTCATTTAATTTAGTTCAACACCCTCCTCAAGCTGTCCTGAGAGTTTCAATGCAATACCCTTAGCTGTATTCAGGATATTGTACAGAAGTTGCAATTTAGATGCATACAGTGTCTTTTGAGTTAGTTTTACATATTTCTCAATTTTCCATGAAATACTCAACTCAATGCCTTATTCTGTTCCTGATATATTGCATCTATGCCTTTCTGGCAACCTGAATGCACTTGAACTCTTTTTTTAATTCAATAATAGCGGTAGTAGTAACAATAGTAGCAGTAATATAAGCAGTAGTAATAGCAAAAGTAGTAGTGGTTTTAGTAGTAGTAATAGAAGTAGTAGTGATAGTAGCAACAGTAACAGTCATTGTCACAGTCTCAGTCATAATCACAGTCGCTTTTGCAACCACAGTAGTAGTAGTAGTAATAGTATTAGTACTAGTAGTAGCAATCACAAGTAGTAGCCTAGTAGCAGTCGTAAATAGTAGAGGTAGTACTGGCAAATTGTATTAGTAGTCACAGGTATTAATAGTAGTGACAGGTAATAGTAGCAGGTGCAAGTAATGTTAATAGTGGCAAGTAGTAGTGATAATCATATTTAGTAGTAGTAGTAGTAGTTGAAAATAGTAGTATTAGTAGCAAGTACAAGTATTGGTCACAAGTAGTAATAACAGTTGCAAGTAATAGTAGTTTTAAATAGTAATTGTAGTCGCAAGTACTAGTAGTAGTCACAAGTAACAGTCGCAGTCGCAAGCAGTAGCAGTGTTGGAAAGTAGTACTAGCAGTTGTAAGTAGTTATGGTAATCGCAAGTTCTAGTAGTATTTGTAGTATTAGGAATCAGTAGCAGTAGTTTCAAGTAGTAATAGCAGTCGTAAGTAGTGGTAGTAGCTGCAAGAAAAAGTAATAGCCTGAAGAAGTATTAGTAGTCGCAAGTAGTAGTAGAAATAATCCCTCTAGTAATGGTAGTAGCAACTAGCAACAGTAGCTACAAGTAGTAGTTGCTTTCATCTGTTTCAGTAGTAACTGCAAATAGTAGTAGTAATAGTCACAATTAATCGCAGCTTCAGCCGCATTAGCCGTAACAGTAGTAGTGGCCATAGCAACAGTAGCAGTAGTAGAAGTGGAAGTAGTAGTAGTAGTAGTAGTAGTAGTAGTAGTAGTAGAAGTAGAAGTAGTAGTTGAAGCAGTAATAGCAGTAGTAGCTCAAAATGTATCAAGCTGATAGCTTTGGTCGTTCCCAAGATATTGCAGATGCCCTTTTTTGACAACCTGGATGCACATAGTGTCTTTCTGCTTAGTTCAACAACATCTCCCTCAACATCTCCTGTATTTTCATCTGAAAAGCCTTAGCTTTTTAGTACAAACCTAGGATCAAACATTCCCTCCTTTCTCAATAACAAATTCTGTACGTAGACAATGGCAAATGTACAAACAACCCCTGACGTAGTGGCTGTGGGTGGTTTGTCATCCCCAAGCATAGTTTATCAGACCTTTCAACTGTATTGAATAAAATGGCTATCTCAAATATTGAATATTGTTGAGGGTAGCATCTAAAAATAGCAAGGGTGGTGGTTACCCTCCAATCATTTTGAAACATAAATGGTGCGAAAACTTTCCCTTCCCAATCAAATGAGCCACCTCCAAAGTTTTTACAATATTTTCTTTTTTACGAATTGGCATGGCAAAAAAAATACATAGAGTACACTTTGCTCTTTACTTAGGCAGCACTATTTTGCTGCCTGTGATTGGGATCTGACTAATATCATTTTGTTTACGAATACACTATCCTGCAATTCCCATTTTTCTACTCCTATTTTCCTGTCTCCTATCTTTTCCCCTTTCTGCAATCTTTCTGTCTTTTAAACTCTCTCTCCATCCCCCTCTTTATTGTCCTTCTGTTTGCTGCTATTTCAGTTCTGTTTTCCTTCACCCCTCACATGGTGATCTTTGGTTTTCTTTTATTATTTAATATATTAAATTGATTGATTGAGTAAAATCAGTTAGGGAATAGTTCCAAATGGCTAAATGTTAATCATAAAACTATCATCAATAAATGAAATTTCGTTTATTTATTTACTAACGACTTAACATACAAAAAACAAAAATTGTATATATCCATATCCACAATATGAAATGACAAAGTCAGAACTGCATGCTGGATACCCCCGCGCTTCACCCAGACTAATAAGAGAAAAACTTCTTTTTTATGGGACCTCCAGCAGCTACAGTCACACAGCGCATATAAGCACTCCCCTCAACTCTGTTTTCCTACCCTTCTCCAAAACCAAAAAGTAAAAAGAGAGACAAGGCAATGGGACAAAAGAATACAGCAATCAAATTTGAGATACACTGATGCTTACATTCATTTGCATGATTCACACTTTTATTCACTCTTTCATTCAAACTTCTAGATTTTCTGTTAATGCTCAAAACTCCAAATACAACTTAAACTATTGACACTCATGCAGTCTCAAATTGACACATCCAAACCTACAGCAACAGTTAAGCCATTCATCATTTTAGCCGTTTAAGAATTCTAGGACCGAAGCTCGTCCATATCCTCAGTTCCTTTCACTTCAATTTCAATTTAATTCAATCTTTCGGTTCAACAAGTTGTACGCCATGGACTTGATGAACTATGATAGCCTAAAATTTGTAATTGGAAGACTACAGTAGAAAGGCCTCAGGAGATCGTGACATTACCACGTGGTTTATGGTTTTCTCACTGAGAATGAAAAAACAGAATTTTTCTCACTTGAAAAACAGGAATTTTCTCACATTTATGGTTGTTTCTTGGACTGTTATGTGTGTTGGTCAATTTATTTGATGTTTTTCTCGGATGTCAACAGTAATTCATGTCTGTTTTATGGTTTTTGTCAGTGAGAATTTGAAAAACAGGAACTTTCTCACTTTTATAGATGTCAACAGCAATTCATGTCTTTTTTATAGTTTTTGTCAGTGATAATGAAAAAACAACGATGAGTTCAGCAATTTATGAAAGTCTTATGGTTTTTGTCAGTGATAATAGAAAAAACAGGATTTTTCTCACTTTGATTGGATGTTTCAAAAACAAGATCACGTGTTTCCTTCTCAGCCAATCAGCGAGTCGGATACATCCCCCTTCTCAGCCAATCAGAGACTTGCTTACATATTAGCGGGAGAGGATCGCAGAGAATATGAGGAAAGGATTTCTACAATAGTTTTATTACTCCATGAATAGAATTCACTAAGTTCTTAGTTAGCAGTGTGATAACATGAGTGAACAAGTTGAGTTAGAAATATCCTTTTATTGCAACTGTTCTATTTGTAAAGACCATTTTCATGATTTTGAACATTCTCATGATCCTACTGTATCTTCAGTCAGCATAGAGGCAGAGATAGATGAAAAGAATCTAGAGGAAATGAGAAGAAAAATTACATGTGATATGGAGAGAAATTTATACCGATTGCAAGTAAGCTCACATAAAACAAGGTTTGATATGACAGAAAAGGAAGATCAAATGAAGAGACTAGGAAAAGAGGGATGGCTCTATAGTGTAAAAGACAGCAGTGAAAACCCAATGAAAAATGTGTATAAAGCAAGATATAACTCTGAATATTATGATGAATATGTTCTAGGAGAAGAGAAAAAGTGGCCTTTTAAGAGACAACATAAGAGATCATTCTACGAAAAGGATTTTAAACAACGAAAACTGTGGTGGAAGAGTTCTCATATATGATTTAACGATAAATCTAACTATTGATATGTATAATGAGTTTTATAATATAATCATACAATAAATATGTTCGTACCATTTTAATTTTCACATATTAGTTATATATATATATATAGAGTAAGGTTATCATCAGAGACTTCTGTACATGAATAGTTCAGATAGAATAGATCACGCCTTAGAGTGTCATCAATCCTCAGTCAAGTTTTCTATCAAAGATAAAAATAAATCATTCTTCTAATCTTTATTCTTATGATAAATCAATATTTATTATAGTTTTTAGGTATACAATCTCGTGTTTTATTAGTTGAACCTCGTCTTCTTCTTCATTTACTACTTTATCTAGGAGAGGAGGCATGTCCTCAAATAAATCCTCTCGTATTCTTATGATATTCATCGAAGAGGGCAAACCATCAATCAACCGCTCATCATCTTCTATACAGAGTCGGCCCGAAGGTCCCCTCCGTACCAAATCCTCCGACGTATATGATAAGCCATCTTCTGTATAATGGATCTCCATTACATCATCAGTAGCATCTACATTACTGTTAAGAAGAAGAAATTCTTCTTCAGATTCAGATAAAATCCATGCATTCCACATGTTCTCCTCCTCTTCAACATACTCGGTGATGTTCTATAAATGTAATAAACAGGATTACTTAATATTTTTCATTATATCAATAATTTATAAATCTAAAATTCATCAATTAGCAAGATATCTAAATTTAAAATCTGGAAAAAACTTTTTCCACAAGAGGTTATTTTTCAACTAAAAGTAGAGCTGCTACACTAAATCAAAGATGAACAGACATAATGTCAAATAATTGTTCAAACGTAAATTTTCTGTAAACTTCTTTTTTCCACAAGAGGATATTTTTCAACTAAAAGTAAAGAGCTGCTACACTAAATCAAAGATGAGCAGAAATAATGTTGAATAATTGTTCAAACGTAAATTTTCTGTAAACTTATGTCTAATGATATATTTAATAGAGTGAAAAAAACTTTTTTTCCACAAGAGGTTATTTTTCAACTAAAAGTAAAGAGCTGCTACACTAAATCAAAGATGAACAGAAATAATGTCGAATAATTGTTCAAACGTAAATTTTCTGTAGACTTATTTTTTCCACAAGAGGATATTTTTCAACTAAAAGTAAAGAGCTGCTACACTAAATCAAAGATGAACAGAAATGATGGATCGAATAATTGTTCAAACGTAAATTTTCTGTAAACTTATGTCCAATGATATATTAGTTAGTGTGACAAAAACTTTTTTCCACAAGAGGATATTTTTCAACTAAAAGTAAAGAGCTGCTACACTTTATCAAAGACGAACAGAAATAATAACGGATAATTGTTCAAACGTAAATTTTCTGTAGACTTATGTCTAATGATATATTAGTTAGAGTGACAAAAACTTTTTTCCACAAGAGGCTATTTTTCAATTAAAAGTAAAGAGCTGATACATTAAATCAAAGATGAACAGAAACAATGTTGAATAATTGTTCAAACGTAAATTTTCTGTAAACTTATGTCCAATGATATATTAGTTAGAGTGACAAAAACTTTTTACCACAAGAGGTTATTTTTCAACTAAAAGTAAAGAGCTGCAACACTGAATCAAAGATGAGCAGAAATAATGTCGAATAATTGTTCAAACGTAAACTTATGTCCAATGATATATTAGTTAGAGTGACAAAAACTTTTTTCCACAAGAGGTTATTTTTCAACTAAAAGTAAAGAGCTGATGCACAAAATCAAAGATGAACAGAAATAATGTCAAATAATTGATCAAACGTAAATTTTCTGTAAACTTATATCCAATGATATATTAGTTAGAGTGACAAAAACTTTTAATCCACAAGAGGTTATTTTTCAATTAAAAGTAAAGAGCTGCTAAACAAAATCAAAGATGAATAGAAATAATATCGAATAATTGTTCAAACTTAAATTTTCTGTAAACTTATATCCAATGATATATTTAATAGAGTGACAAAAACTTTTTTCCACAAGAGGATATTTTTCAACTAAAAGTAAAGAGCTGCAACACTAAATCAAAGATGAACAGAAATAATAACGAATAATTGTTCAAACGTAAATTTTCTGTAGACTTTTGTCTAATGATGTATTAGTTAGAGTGACAAAAACTCTTTTTTACAAGAGGTTATTTTTCAACTAAAAGTAAAGAGCTGCTACACTAAATCAAAGATGAACAGAAATAATGTCGAATAATTGTTAAAAAGTACATTTTCTGTAAACTTATATCAAATTATATATTATTTAGTGACAAAACTTTTTATCACAGGATGTTATTTTTCAAATAAACTTACAGAGCTGCAAAAATAAATCGAAGACTAAAATAAATGATATATAATAATTATTCAAACGTAAACTTATGCCCAATGATATGTTAGTCAGTGTGACAAAAAATTTTTTTCACAAGAGGCTATTTTTCAACTAAAAGTAAAGAGTTGCTACACTAAATCAAAGATGAACAGAAATAATGTCGAATAATTGTTCAAACGTAAATTTTCTGTAAACTTATGTCCAATGATATATTTAATAGAGTGACAAAAACTTTTTTTCCACAAAGGAATTTTTTCAACTAAAAGTAAAGAGCTGCAACACTAAATCAAAGATGAACAGAAATAATGTAGAATAATTGTTCAAACGTACATTTTCTGTAAACTTATGTCCAATGATATATTAGTTAGACTGACAAAAACTTTTTTCCACGAGAGGATATTTTCAACTAAAAGTAAAGAGCTGCTACACTAAATCAAAGATGAACAGAAATAATGTCGAATAATTGTTCAAACGTAAATTTTCTGTAAACTTATATCCAATGATATATTTAATAGTGACAAAAACTTTTATCCACAAGAGGATATTTTTCAACTAAAAGTAAAGAGCTGGTACACTAAATCAAAAATGAGCAGAAATAATGTCGAATAATTTTTCAAACGTAAATTTTCTGTAAACTTATATCTAATGATATATTAGTTAATGGCAAAATCTTTTTTTCCACAAGAGGTGATTTTTCAATTAAAAGTAAAGAGTTGCTACACTAAATCAAAGATGAACAGAAATAATGTCGAATAATTGTTCAAACGTAAATTTTCTGTAAACTTATGTCCAATGATATATTAGTTAGAGTGACAAAAATTTTCTTCCACAAAGGAATTTTTTCAACTAAAAGTAAAGAGCTGCTACACTAAATAAAAGATGAACAGAAATAATGTCGAATAATTTTTCAAACGTAAATTTTCTGTAAACTTATGTCCAATGATATATTAGTTAGAGTGAAAAAAACTTTTTTTCCACAAAGGAATTTTTTCAACTAAAAGTAAAGAGCTGCTATACTAAATAAAAGATGAGCAGAAACAAAAACACACACACAAAAACACAAAACACACACACACAAACACAAAAACACACACACGCAAAAACCCAAACACACAAAAAAAATAACAAAAAAGCAAAAAAAAAAACACACACACACACACACACACACACACACACACAAAACACAAACAAACACAACACACACACACACACAAACAAAAACACACACACAAAACACAAAACACACACACAAAAAAACACACACGCGCAAAACACACACACGCACAAAACAACACATACAACCACACACCACACACACGAACAAAAAAAAAAAAACACACACACAAAAACACACACACACACAAACACACACACACAAAACACAAACAAAAAAACACATCGAATTCGGGTTGGAGCTAGGTATTGAGTTATTGTTTGAAATTAATTCTTATAAACCATATCATTAGCTTAGAGCAGATCTTCATAGAAGGAAATGAAATGGAATAACCCTTTGAAAATTGAATTCACGTTTGAGCTTGGTATTGAGTTATTGCTTGAAATTAATCCTTATAAACTATATCATTAGCTTAGAGAAGACCTTCATAGAAGGAAATTAAATGTTCTAGTGTCTTTTTTAAGTGCTCGAAAGATTGGAGCTTATCCCTTACTCAAATCTCGTGCTTTATACACTAATTTTTATCTTTTTGTCACAATTCTTCAAAAATCTATTTCCAAAGGCCGTCGAAATTGAACGAGAAGCATTTTTTAAAGACTTTTAATACTACAGCGTAAAGAGTGTGGGCTGAGAAGGGGGCAGTTCCCCTAAATACTGAAAAATTACTGTTTGTTTTAATTTCTATGTTAATCATTACTTACAGTTGAAAAAATGCTGTTGTTTTTAAAACTATGATGATCAGAATAGAGTTCTAAAATGATTTAAACTTAAAACGGTGTCTGATGAACGTATAGGCTTCGCATCTTTCTTTCGTTATTGACCAACCAGGCAAAGAAGAGAGCAAACGAAGCATCTAATCATTGTGTTTTATTAAATTAAAAACAGATTTTTGTAAGTGAAAGTAAGGAGTAACATTAAAAAAAAGATAATATCAAACAAAGTCTTACAATGTTTGAGTTACTCATAGCAATTCTTTGTTTAACGAATCTTTAGTTCAATACAGACTGCTCTAATAAACAATAAACATGAACTTATATTGCAAAAGAAAGTAACGGTCCAACAACTAGATTAGTCTATGTTATTAAACAATTTGAAAAACATGCAAATGTCCCCTCTCACTATCATATAGAACTCTTCAGGATGAAACCATTATAAAAATCAGATAAAATATTATCTTTAATTCCCAGAGCAACTTATTTTTCGATCCAAATCTACGAGCCTGAGAAAATTAAAGAGATGAAAAAATTTTAAATACTATTCCAAATTTTTTATAGAAGATAGAAAAGTTCAAGTTCTCTTCTGAATTTTACCAAAGAACACAATTCAATTCTAATTTCTCCAGAGAAAATGGAAAGCTTCCACTTCAGTTTTAAGTTCACCAAGACATAAAAATTTAAAGTTCAGTTCTAAAAAAGTTTTTTAAACTTACATCAAACATTGGAGAAACATCGTATACATTTGAACTATTCATTATTTTTTATATCTCTCGTTCTATATTTCAGTCTATACTGATTTTTTAAACCTTCAAAATCATGAAATATACTAAAATAACGGTTAACTATTTACGAAAATCATACGAAGTGATGATTATAGAACAATAATTACCTAGTATTTATCACATAACACTCATGGGAAATGGTTTCGTACAGAAACAAAACAGCTTACATCATTTATTGTTTCTATTCTAAATTCTAACGGCTCTTTTTTTCCCAATGTGCGTATACATTTGGAAATCTTAAAACTTTAAAAATTAAAACGCATCAGTGATCTTTCTTCTGGGAAAAAAAATACAAAGTTGCAAATTTATACCGATATGAGTTTGAAACCTATGTAATAGGGTTATTCTGATATGTTGAATCTAGCGAGTGACTTTTCATTAAAATTCTTTTAACTGTATGGGATCTTGCCCCCCCTCTTTCAAAATCAGGTAAATTTTCTCAGGGTCGTAGCCGTTGATGACTAATACTGAAATTGATAAAATTTATATATTTGAATCAGCATTATAAGCCAATTCTTTTGTTACATTTATTGACATCAAAATTCCGTTTTTTTAAAATTTCGATTACTATTGAACCCTATTACTTGGTTTTTTACTGTTTTTTTTATTACGTATATGAGGGGGTTCCCCCTTAGTCAATACCACACTCTATATGCTAAATTTTAAATTTTGTTTAAATCACAAACCCCTGAATCATTTTTAAATAATGCTGGGAAAACCAGCGTCCCCTTCATAGAATTGTCCCTTAACCAAAGGAAACATCCTCCACGGAAAGATTCTCCCGAGTAACCCCCTCATCAAGAAAAAAAATCCTTCCTGAGAATGTCTGTATACTTCTCAATAACCAGTCCGCGGGACATGTCCCCCCCCCACCCCCGGAAATGCAGGCTGAAGACCCACCGTGGACGGGACCCCCCCCCCCCCTATTTCCCGGGGCAGCAGGCCAAAGACCGGCCACGGACCAGGATCCCCACACCAGGGGCCACAGACCGAAGGCAGCAAAGTCGGGGGCTCCATCCCCAAGATAGGTTAGGTTACCTAACATTTCTAGGGTTAGCAGGTTAGGTTAGGTTAAGTGGCCTTAACCTAACCAAGGTTAGGTTACCTAACATTTCTAGGGTTAGCAGGTTAGGTTAGGTTCGGTTAAGTGGCCAGCCACTTGACCGAACCTAACCTAACCTAACATGCTAACCCTAGAAATGTTAGGTAACCTAACCTAACCTGGGTTAGGTTAAGGCCACTTAACCTAACCTAACCTGCTAACCCTAGAAATGTTAGGTAACCTAACCTATCTTGGGGATGGAGACCCAAAATACTTGATAAATTCAATTCAAAATCAACGGATAATTTTTTGAAGATATATCTTCAAAAATTGTAGTGAGAACCAGATAAAGAACCAGTTCTCACTACTTTTTTGAAGATATGTCTGAAAATTCCCTGTTCGACACGCATTGGAGAAGTTCTCACTACTTTTTTCAAGATATGTCTGAAAATTCCCTGTTCGACACGCATTGCCAGCCCAGTCTTGATGCAACCTATTGCCCAAAATTCAATTCATTTTAGAACTCTATTTTTGATCATCATAGTTTTAAAAACAACAGCATTTTTTCAACTTTAAGTAATGATTAACATAGAAATTAAAACAAACAGTAATTATTCTGTATTTAGGGGAACTGCCCCCTTCTCAGCCCACACTCTTTACGCTGTAGTATTAAAAAGTCTTTAAAAAATGCTTCTCGTTCAAATTCGACGGCCTTTGGAAGTAGATTTTTGAAGAATTGTGACAAAAAGATAAAAATTAGTGTATAAAGCACGAGATTTAAGTAAGGGATAAGCTCCAATCTTTCGAGCACTTAAAAAAGACACTAGAACATTTAATTTCCTTCTAAGGAGGTCTTCTCTAAGCTAATGATATAGTTTATAAGGATTAATTTCAAGCAATAACTCAATACCAAGCTCAAACGTGAATTCGATTTTCAAAGGGTTATTCCATTTCATTTCCTTCTATGAAGATCTGCTCTAAGCTAATGATATAGTTTATAAGAAATAATTTCAAACAATAACTCAATACCTAGCTCCAACCCGAATTTGATGTGTTTTTTTGTTTGTTTTTGTGTGTGTGTGTGTGTTTTTGTTATTTGTTGTGTGTGTTTTTGCGTTTGTGTTTGTGTGTTTGTGTTTTGTTTTTTTTTGTGTTTTTGTTTTTTTTGTGTGTGTGTTTGTTTTTTTGTGTGTTTGTGTGTTTGTTTTTGTGTGTTTTTTGTGTTTGTGTTTTTGGTTTTTTTTGTGTGTGTGTGTGTGTTTTGTTTGTGTGTGTTTTGTGTGTGTTTTTGTTTGTGCTTGTGTGTGTGTGTGTGTGTTTGTGTGTCTGTGTTTTTGTTCGTTGTGTTGTTTTTGTTTTTTTTTGTGTGTGTGTGTTTTGTGTTTTTGTGTGTGTGTTTTTGTTTCTGGTCATCTTTGATTTAGTGTAGCAGCTCTTTACTTTTAGTTGAAAAAATTCCTTTGTGGAAAAAAAGTTTTTGTCACTCTAACTAATATATCATTGGACATAAGTTTACAGAAAATTTACGTTTTAACAATTATTCGACATTATTTCTGTTTATCTTTGATTTAGTGTAGCAGCTCTTTACTTTTAGTTGAAAAAATTTCTTTGTGGAAAAAAAGTTTTTGTCACTCTAACTAATATATCATTGGACATAAGTTTACAGACAATTTACGTTTGAACAATTATTCGAAATTATTTCTGTTCATCTTTGATTTAGTGTAGCAGCTCTTTACTTTTAGTTGAAAAATAACCTCTTGTGGAAAAAAGTTTTTGTAACTCTAACTAATATATCATTGGATATAAGTGTACAGAAAATTTACATTTGAACAATTATTCGACATTATTTCTGCTCATCTTTGATTTAGTGTAGCAGCTCTTTACTTTTAGTTGAAAAATATCCTCTTGTGGAAAAAAGTTTTTGTCACTCTATTAAATATATCATTGGACATAAGTTTACAGAAAATTTACGTTTGAACAATTATTCGACATTATTTCTGTTCATCTTTGATTTAGTGTTGCAGCTCTTTACTTTTAGTTGAAAAATAACCTCTTGTGGTAAAATGTTTTGTCAGTCTAACTAATATATCATTGGACATAAGTTTACAGAAAATTTACGTTTGAACAATTATTCAACATTATTTCTGTTCATCTTTGATTTTGTGTTGCAGCTCCTTTTCGTAGAATGACCTCTTATGTTGTCTCTTAAAAGGCCACTTTTTCTCTTCTCCTAGAACATATTCATCATAATATTCAGAGTTATATCTTGCTTTATACACATTTTTCATTGGGTTTTCACTGCTGTCTTTTACACTATAGAGCCATCCCTCTTTTCCTAGTCTCTTCATTTGATCTTCCTTTTCTGTCATATCAAACCTTGTTTTATGTGAGCTTACTTGCAATCGGTATAAATTTCTCTCCATATCACATGTAGTTTTTCTTCTCATTTCCTCTAGATTCTTTTCATCTATCTCTGCCTCTATGCTGACTGAAGATACAGTAGGTTCATGAGAATGTTCAAAATCATGAAAATGGTCTTTACAAATAGAACAGTTGCAATAAAAGGATATTTCTAACTCAACTTGTTCACTCATGTTATCACACTGCTAACTAAGAACTTAGTGAATTCTATTCATGGAGTAATAAAACTATTGTAGAAATCCTTTCCTCATATTCTCTGCGATTATCTCCCGCTAATATGTAAGCAAGTCTCTGATTGGCTGAGAAGGGGAATGTATCCGACTCGCTGATTGGCTGAGAAGGAAACACGTGATCTTGTTTTTGAAACATCCAATCAAAGTGAGAAAAATCCTGTTTTTCCATTCTCACTGACAAAAACCATAAAACATCCAGAAATTGCTGTACTCATCGTTGTTTTTTCATTATCACTGACAAAAACCATAAAACAGACATAAATTGCTGTTGACATCCATCAATGTGAGAAAGTTCCTGTTTTTCAAATTCTCACTGACAAAAACCATAATACAGACATGAATTACTGTTGACATCCGAGAAAAACATCAAATAAATTGACCAACACTTATAACAGTCCAAGAAACAACCATAAAAGTGAGAAAATTCCTGTTTTTTCAAGTGAGAAAAATTCTGTTTTTTCATTCTCAGTGAGAAAACCATAAACCACGTGGTAATGTCACGATCTCCTGAGGCCTTTCTACTGACTACTGACATGACTTGGAGACAAGATGAGACTTACGACACAACTACTACTGTAACACCCACTATCACAACAACTGCTACCGTGACTACTATTCCTGCAGCTACTATTCTTGCGACTGCTGACACGGTGACTAATGATTACATAGCTACCATAATTTCAAAGTCTACTGTCATGAATATTTTTCTTGTGAAGAATTGCAACGACCACTACTAACACAACCACCTTAACCCAGACTATTACTACCGCACCAGCGATTAATACTGCTTTTATGGATAGTAGAGCTATGCTGAATGAAAAACTGTTTGAAATTGAAAAACGGGTTTTTTCCACCAAAATTTTTTTTGTGATATTATTCAAATGAGAGTCAACTACCTCATATTAGATGTCAAGCTTAAAAGAAATAAAAATTACTGTGAATAAAAAGATCAAACAATTCGTGTCAGGAGCGATTCGTACTAATAGAAACCAAAACCACCCACACAAAAAGGCTCCAAAAGAATCAGTTTCTTATGATAATCCTCAGTCACCTCTTGGGACAAAGGCTGTAACTTATGCAAGTTGCCAATTAATACCATATTGAAGGGTTTTTACGGAGGGGTTGGTCGTATAGAGTCTGGAAGGGACTCCTTCAATTGGAATTTGAAAGTTCTAGTTCCTTTTCAAGTGCCCTTTAAACTTTCGATAAAAAGTTTGGAGAGTCAAAAATGATTGGAGGGTAACCCCCCCTCCTATTCCATTCAATTCTTCCAACACGTAAAATAAAAATTTTGAGATAAATGTTTTGTTCAGTATATTTGAAAAGTCCAGTAGCTTCGTCATTTTTTTTTTTTTTTAAAGATAAGAAAACGTGTATTACAAGCCAAAATGTGGCCATGTACACAAATAACATACGAGATTAACAAATTACAGCACTCGTCACAATAATAAAGAAAAAAATAAAAATAAAATAAAAACTACTCTCTTCTTTTTGCAAAATACTCATCAAGATATCTTCCCACTAGACAAATAAACTGTGACGACGTACTTTTCAAGGCATTTGGAAGCAGCACTCCATCATTCCCAAATAAATTTTCCCTTACCCCCAAAAGACCTCGACAACGACTCAGACAATGCTCCAAATTCTCCTCCTCTTCTTGGCAAAGAGAGCAAGCAACCTGCCGTCCGGGACACTTTCACTCCTCTCAAAAACTTTCAATCTCGAACGAATCGGAAGGCAATTAGATCGTAGCTGCATCAAATATGTAAGGTATCTAGAGGGTAAATTTAACTTAAAGTAAAATTCCTGACCATAAATTATCTTAACCTCATTATAATACCTTAAAGTTTCCAAATTCTTAATCTCCTCACCCCATTTCTGTATCGTTTGGTCCTCCAGCACCCACTTAATTTCCTTGTCCAACTGTAATTGTTGACTAGTTGGTCCAAGGCCCTCATTCCATGCGAAAGAAAAACCTGCCTTATCCAATACCTCTTTAACTTTAAAAGGCCAAGATCTTTTCCTATGTAGCTGAAGTAACTCATCATATGCAGCCTTCAGTAACCTACCACTGGGTAACTGTACAAGTCATAGCCAAAATGTAATCATTTGGACTGCCCTATAACTTTTAAGAGACCACAGTCCAAGGTCTCCTTTAAGAAACTGGGTATGGGTCATTCTATGCAACCCCTACAATTTCTTAAAATAACCTAGCTGAACGCTTTCTAACTGGGCAGCTTTCTCATGTCCTCAGATCTCTGTCCCGTAATGGAGAATCGGCATAATCTTAGATAAAAAAAACCTCTTATGCAAAGACAAATTCTTTATTCCACTAATTTTATTCCTGAAAAGTGAAAATGTTGTAGCTCTTCCCCTATTTAACACGTCTTTAATATGAGAACTCCATCCACCATTACTTTGGAAGATATAACCAAGATACTTAATTTTTTCAACTACTTCTAATTGTTGTCCTCCAAATACAAATATATTATCTATTTTTTCATTCCTTTTACTGAAAACAACCACTTTAGTTTTCATAATGTTCAGCTGTAACTTTTTGATTTGTAAGTATTCCTCAATTAAACCCAGTAACATCTGAAGCTCCCTTGCCGACTTCGCCACCAATGCAGTGTCATCCGCAAATAATAACACAGAAAAATTAATTTTTTCAAGACACAGCTTTGGAGCCCATTTTTTTTCCAGAAACTCCACCATATCATTCAAAAACAAACCGAACAGTCTCGGGGACACGACGCTGCCCTGCTTCACTCCTTTCTTAAGGTCAAATAACCTGGAAAATCCCGAACCTGCAACCCTGACCATAGACTTAGTCCCAGAATACATACCAAAAAATAAACGAATAAAACTTAAAGGTAGACCTATATCTCTTAAACACTTTTCAAGGAGAGCTCTATCTACATTGTCGAATGCCTTTCTTAAGTCTAGAAACGCAACATACAGCTTTTTTCTACCTGATCTATACTTCTCTATCAGTGCACTTAACACAAATGCTCTATCCGACGTACTATACCCTTTCCTGAAACCCCCTGCTCCTCTTTAATTACCCCATAACCCTCCAACCATTCATTCAACCGATTGTCCAAAATCTTTTCTAAAATTTTACTAAGTGCAGGCGCTAATGCTATCAACCTATAGCTATCTTGATGACTAGGACTACCTTTCTTAAATAGAGGTACCATAACCGATACTTTCCATAGGGAAGGCCATACACCACTACTTATAATTCTATCAAAAAATTCACTAAAACTAGCAAAAAAACATCAAGAAACCTCTTTAACAAAACTTCTGGTATACCCTCTATTCCTGACCCTGATTCTCTCTTCATCTCCTTAATTACATTCCTAAGTTCTTCTATGGTTAACACCTTCAGAAGCTCATAATCTTATCCTTTCATCAGAAACGGCGGAGCAACACTTGATTCTTCACTATCAAGGCCACTAGAATCTTCATCTATACTCTCAAGAAAACTAGGCCAAGTATCAGCTTCAGGGATTTGTAACTGGCCTTTTCCTTGTCCATACTCCTGCCTTATTCCTGACCAAAATTGCTTCGTATTCCCTACCATATAATCCTTCTCTATCTCTTTCTGTTCCTCTTTAGTGTTCTCTCGTTTTTTCCTCCGTTTTAGCCTATTATATTCCCTTCTCCTTTCCTTAAACCGTAAAAACAAACTCTGCCTTTCTTCCTCTACAGAGCAAGCATTTACCCAATCTAATAACCCCTCCAACTCCTTTTAAAAGAACAACATTCATCATCAAAAAAACTATTTGTCCTTTTTATATTTGGTTTCTCTAACACACGAGCACACTCATAGATCACAAAACCCAAATCTTCCAAAATTTCATCCATATCTCTGGTTTGATCATTCAGACTATCAACTGTCGCCATTATTCCCGGCCCCAACACGGCCACTTTCCGCGACTCCCGCTCCTCTTTACTCCATTCACTCTTTAAAAACTTCTCTGAAAAACAAAGATCCTTTGTAACCCTCCTAGTAAGACTATCACCTTTTTTATTCCATGGAACTCCTCTTCCAAGGCAAAGCTTAATCTCAACTGGTAAGTGGTCACAGCCTACGACCATAAGAACCTCAATATCAACTGTCAGGGCCACGAGCTCAATACCAACCAAAACATAATCAATTACACTAGGGTTTGTCCCCGACAGACAGGTAAACTCACCCTACTCCCCATCCTTCCCAAATCTTCCATTTCCAATCACTAATGCATTGTCTGAACACAGTTCCAGAAGCCGTTTACCACAACAATTAACCCTTATTTCAATATCTTTGCTCCTTCTAGATGTCTTGTAAATAACAGGTATGAGGTCCGGCGTATCAACAAATGAAACTTGATTAATCTCCTTACATATTCCCGTATAAGCATTAAAGTCCCCCACCACCAAAAAAAAATCCTTATCAAAACGTGATCGCAATTGCCTAAGCTCCTCCTGTAATAAATCCCATGTCACTTCTACTACATACGAACTATTCTGGGGGGCAATATACACGGCACCTAAAATCAAACTTTTACCACTTACAAGATGAATCCGAACCCATATAATATTCTCCGATACACTAGAAATTCGAGAATGTTTAGGGAAACAGCCTTGCTTAATTAACAACAAAATACCTTCATAAAATCTCATATTCTTTGCTGGTTTACGCGCCACATTTTCTACCCAGTATCCTTCAAAACAAGGCACTGTATCGTCACTATGCCACGAATCCACAAGAGCAATAATATCAACACCACCTAGGTCCTTCAGTACTTGTTCAACATTATTTCTCATACCCTGGACATTCCATGTGATTAATCGCATATGGCGAACATGACCACACTGTCCCTATTCACTTAGAACAAGCTGGTCATGTGTTGGCAGAACAAAGGGCGTTTCTAGCTCATCAGGTAAGTAAGAAAGTCTATAATAATCTTTTGATGACGCAGCTCTGATGCTCCTCGACTGACCTCTATAGTTAGCTCTTCCGCCACCAGATTTAGAGTCCTTTCTTGCAACATTACGGGCATCAATACGATTTTGATCATCCGGGCTTATGACCTCCCAGGCTTTTCCCTTTTCAGTATTTTTCGCAGCTATTGGAGAATTCCGGACAGGACGCGGAACCCCTTTCGAGAAATGTTGTTTTAGATCGCGTTTATTAAATTCAATCACCGTCTCGATATCACTCTCGGCTTGACTATCACTCTCAGAGCTTTCAGACACCACTCTGCCAGCGACGGAAAAGGTCCGTTTTTTCGCTAGCCAGTTCTTTAGCAAGTTCGACTTCTCTTGTTTCTGCTAACCTGTTTCGAGAAGGCTCCTGTTTGTTCACTTCACTGGAGCTGGTGGTTACTTCCTTAACACATTCCTAAGGAAAGTCATAAGCAAACACTCTGCCGTCGATGTATAACTTTTAATCCTTAAGCCTAACTTGGTGGTGTTTCGACAAAGCGTACCCTAAGACCTGTTTAAGGTTTTCACGGGCTTCGCTTTGCCTGGCACTATAATCGGGGGCAGTCGACAACCCATTCCTCTTCAAAAGGGGATTAGACTTAAGAATCATCCCGCGAATCTCAACAGAGTTCATCTTTAGTAAGACTGGTCCCGCACGCATTCTGAACACGTCTTTGACGTCACAACGGTTCAGATTTAAGTCCGGTATACACTTATTAAGACCCATAATTATTTCTTGCTTCAGCGTATATATAGCACGATTAATAGGTTCGAAGTTATATAGGACATCATTACATCTTCTCAGTTCTTCATCAAATGCGTCAGCCCGCATGGTAGCTGCTCGTAAATTCTTCCGAAGCATCTCAACTTCTCCTTTCATCTCTTCAAAAGCTTTGACATTTTCAGATAGTTTTTGGTTCAAAGAAAAAAACTGGCTTTCAACTGATGTAACCTTCACTAAAACGTCCGGCAAAGTCTTTTCAGTAGCCTCAATTAATCGTGGTATCAGATCTAGCTTGAAATTAAATAAAAAAAACAAGTTTTTTAAACTGAAAGTAAGGAGCGACATTAAAACTTAAAACGAACAGAAATTATTCCGTATATGAAAGGGGCTGTCCCCTCCTCAACGCCTCGCTCTTTACGCTAAAGTTTGACTCTGTCTCACAACTTTATTTTTTAAAACAATAAAAAACTTTAGCGTAAAGAGCGAGGCGTTGAGGAGGGGACAGCCCCTTTCATATACGGAATAATTTCTGTTCGTTTTAAGTTTTAATGTCGCTCCTTACTTTCAGTTTAAAAAAACTTGTTTTTTTTATTTAATTTCTGATCGTTTTTTAGTTAATGCAGCTTTTGTTTTGGCTCGCCGTCATTGAATAAGTAAACAAAATTTGCATAAAAATTTTACTTTTCTTTTGCTAAATGGCTGTCTCTAAATTAGGTTCTGACGTACAAAAAAAAAAATTAGGTTATTAGTAATAAATATACGTAACTTAGAATTAACTTACGTAATGAACTTCTATATTCATAAATTTTTAACACGTATATTAGGGGGTTCGCCCCCTAGTCAATACCCTGCTCTTTAAACTATAGTTCGAATTTTTTTTTTCCAGTTCTTTAAAAATGACCTCTTAATCACACTCAGTTGATCAGTTGAAAAACTTGTTTTTTTTTATTTAATTCCTGATCTTTCTCTTTAATAATGCTGGGAAATCCGGCGCCCCCGTCCTAGCACTGTCCCGTCCCCCCTGAACCCGTCCTTCATGGACAGATCCTTCCCTATAGCCCCCCCCCCGCTCCGTCCCCCACCTACCAGAAAAAAACTCCTCTGAAAAAGTCTGTATACTTCCCAATAACCAAAACTATATGTTAACATTGAGTAAAGTTCATAACTTTCAGCCCTCCCCCTGGGGACTTTGGGGGATCAAGTCATCCTAAAAGACATTTTTATCATATTTTCGACTATGCTAAACAAAATGGTTATTTCGAAATTTTTACTAGGGGACTTCGGGAAAAAAATAAGTGTGGGAGGAGGCCAATTTGCTCTCCATTTTTTTTGGTCACCTAAATAAGGCACAAGAAGTTTTGATTGACTTTCCAGTGAGTCCTTTTATCGTTTTCAAGGACTACTGGATCAATATGATCGTTTCTGGGAAAAAAAAAAACAAAAAAAACAAACAAACAAACAAACAAATAAACACGCATCCGTGATCTTTCTTCTAGCAAAAAATGGAAAATTCCACATTTTTGTACATAGGAGCTTGAAACCTCTTCAGTAGGGTTGTCTGATACGCTGAATATGATGGTGTGATTTTCATTAAGGTTCTATAACTGTTAGGGGGTCTTTCCCCCGTTTTTCGAAAATCAGCCAAATTTTCTCAGGCCCGTAACTTTTGATGGGTAAAATTAAACTTAATGAAACTTATATATTTGAAATCAGAATTAAAATCTGATTCTTTTGATGTATCTATTGGTATCAAAATCCCGTTTTTTAGAGTTTCGGTTACCATTGAGCCGGGTCGCTCCTTACTTACAGTTCGTTACCACGAACTGTTTGATTAATTTCGCGTAAAAACTGAGCACTGGCTGTACCCTCAGGCATAGCCTCAGTTAAGGCTATAGTCGCTCCGTTTGAGTTATTCATTTTTCAAAAATTTCAATCCTCCCACACTGCTTACGTAATTCTGCTTCAGAAATCCAAATCACGATCAATAATCATATATAAATAACAGTCCAAAGATATTATCACAAGAGTCTAAATTCTATTCCGTATTTCACTTGCAAGCAACGCTGAATGAAAACAGATTTTCATTCAGAGAAATGATTCATACTTATTTCCGAGATGTCACATTAAATACCAATTGCATATTTAAGTATCTGGTTTCAAGGTTATCCGTATGAAAAATATATAAATAAAAATCCTCTATTACAGATTTAAATTTCACGACATATACACACTGCTTACGTATTCCTGCTTCAGTAATCCAAATCACGATCAATAATCTTATATAAATAACAGTCCAGAGATATTATCAAAAGAGTCTAAATTCTATTTCGTATTTCACTTGCAAGCAACGCTCCCCGAGGCGATGTTCATCAGACGAGCGCTGAATGAAAACGCTTATCTTATCTTATCTTTGTCATTTGAGCTATTTTCCATAGCCCTCAGGGCAAGGGCTGTAAGGTCTGCAATCCGCTCCTTGTTTACATATAGTATTTGCTATTGAGAAAGATTGAATCCCCTCCAAAGGTCATGCTACCAACCCCTCCACAATACCCTCTAATATGCTAACAATGGGCAATTTGCATAAGCTACAGTCCTTGCCCAAGGGGATGAGGGGATTTGCTAACTCCTGAGCTATAATTATTTGACTTTTGCACTATTTTGAACAAAATATTTATTTCAAATTTTAATCGAATGCATTTGAGGAAAAAAGGGCGTGAGGGGGGGGGGCTTGTTACCCTTCGATCATTTTTGAATCTTTAAAAGGGCACTGGAACTTTCAATTTACAATTGAGCGAGCCGATCCAAAGTTTATATGACTACTCTTTCCACGTAAATGTTTATATTGTAAAATATTAGAATAACTTATATCCCTTGCCCCGAGGGTTGGGATGAGGAATTATCAAACCCGTTACATAACCCGAAAAAAATAGTTAATTCAAAATTTTGATCGGAAGCATTTGGGAAAAAGCGCAAGGAAGGCTGGTTGCCTACTGGTGGCGTATGACTCATAAAAAGGGAACGAAAACTTTTGACTTCAAATCGAATAAGCGTCCTCGGAAGTTTATACGACCACCCCTTCCATTGAAACTTTATATGTTAACAATGGCAACTTGCATAGTGTACAATCCTTGCTCTGGGCGCCTTGGGGGTTTTGTAAACCCAGGAGACATAGGTATTTGACCTTTGAACTATTTTGAACAAAATAGCTGTCTCTAAATTTCGACCGGATACTTTTGGGGGAAAAGGGTGTGGGCGGCTAGTTGCCCTCTCATCACTATTGTCTCTTAAAAAGGGCATTAAAACTTCCGATTTTGAATCGAATGAGCCCCTTCCAAATTTTGTACGACCATCCATTTCATAAAACCTTTTATGCTCCTGTGGTATAACCTACAACCCTTTCCCTTGGGCTCTTCGGGGTTGTGACAATCCTGAAGGTATTGTTATATGATCTTTGGACTATTTTGAATAAGATTATTATCTTGAAATTTTCGATCAGATGTATTTGGGTAAAAGAGGGCGTGGGGGAACCAGTTGCCCTTTGATTACTTTTGAAAATTAAAAGGGAAGCAGAAATTTTAATTTCTAATCAAATTAGCCTCTTCCAAAGTTATACGACGACCTCTTCCATAAAAACCTTATATGCTCCCAGATCATAACTAACAACCCTTGCCCCCAGGCTCTGAGGAGGGGGTTTGTCAACGATAGATGCCTTGTTGTAGATTCTTTGAACTATTTTAAACAAGTTGGCTACCTCATAATTGCGACTAGATACATTTTGGGAAAAAGGGTCTGGGGGGCTGGTTGCCATACGATCACTATTGACCCTTCAAAAGGAAATTAAAACTTCCGATTTCTAATTTAATGATTTCCTTCCGAAGTTTATACGGCCACCTATTCCGTAAAATCCTTATTAGTTAATAATGGGCAATCATCATAACTTATAGCCCTTGCCATGATGGCTGTGGGGCGATGGGTCGATTCATTAAAGAGATAGCTACTGGACCTTTCAACCATGCTGAAAGAAATGGCTATCTCAAGAGTTTGATCAGATACGTTTGGGGAGATGACGCGCGCGTGTGTGTGGGGGTTGGGGGCTTGTTGCCCTCCAGTCACTTTTGACTCTTAAAAAGTTCACTAGAACTTTCAATTTGCAATCTAATGAGTTCATTCCGAAGTTTCTACGACAAATCTTTCTTAAAGAACTGCCTTTGTCAGAGAAAATAAGCCAAAAAAACAAATAATACATTGTGAGTAGTACGTAAGGTTCCATTTACCTTGCTGCTATACGCCTTTGATAGGGAATACGTAGTCCCTCAGTCCCAAGGTCAAGGTCAAGGGGAAAATTTTAGGGATATTTTGTCAACAAAGGAGGACCTCGGGAAAAATCCTAGTTATCTGACTAGTTTTTTCGTCAATGTAAGAACTAGGGTAAAACCCTTTACTTGAAAATTGTTGTTTTTTTTAAGAATTTTATTTTAAAAAAAGAAAAGCAGTGTGGTCTAAGAAATTATTTACGTCTAGCCTACGGGTGGCAAAAAACCAATTGAATTTTATTTTTTTTGAATTTAACAAAAAACATTCCAATATAATTACACAACAAAAGTTTTTAGAAAAGTGCAAAATAAATAAAATAATTCCACAATCTTTCTGTTTTAAGTATCATTTAAATCCATATAATGAGGAGAAGCACAAAAGAAAGGTAAATCTACTAAACTTAAACCATGTGCTGAAAGATAAACGTTTTCAGAGATAACAAGTTGTGAAAGAAATAGATTTTTTAAAACAAAGCCTTTGTGATTTTCTTAATACAAATGATTTCCAAAAAATTATATCAATCTTCAAAAATTCTTTTGAACATCTAGGGAAAGATTAAAACAAATATTTTTGCAATTGAAAATGGAACAAGAAAAACAAAAACTATCAATGTATAAGCCTAATCATTTCCCAGGCCCTGGGGTGATTAATTTAAGCAAAAAGGAGTTAACCAAAGAACAAAACTAAATCCTTGAAAGAGGTATAAAATTCGGACTAAATCCTAAAAATTGTACCGATAGATGAAATTATTTCAAAGATTGAGACAGAGATTCATAAGTTTCCAAATGATATAAATAATGAAGATGAGTTGAGACTAGGAATCCTTAATATTTTAACAAATTTTGGTAGTTATGAAGAAAATCTTAGTAACCAAAATATAAAAGTTTTAAAAGATTTAAAAAAAGATGATTCTCTAATAATAACGAAAGCGGATAAGAGCAATACGGTAGTCATCCTAGAAAAAGATGATTATGATAGTAAAATAGAAACAATTCTAAATGATACTTCAACATATAAAAACTTAACTCAGACCCAACTGAATTGTATGTTAAAAAATTAAGAAAAGATTTAGAAAACCTTAAAACAAATGGCAGTATCACAGATGTATTACAAGTTCTTTCCAAGGGGATCAGAACCAGTACACCACAGATGTATTACAAGTTCTTTCCAAGGGGATCAGTCAGCCCAAGAATATATGGTGTGCCAAAAATACATAATAGGTGTCCCTTTAAGACGTATAGTTTCAACAACCAATTCGCCAACGGTAAAAATCGAGAAATAGGTAGCAATGACAGTTAAAGCTTTATTATATCTCCAAGATTCGTATATAAAAAATTCGGAATTCTTTAAAGATAAACTTATAAGTGTAGAAATATCAGAAGAATCTAGATTGCTTAGTTTTGATATAAAATAAATGTATACGTATATTCCTTTTGATAAATCGCTTAGTATTTTATCCAAAAACTTGAGGAACATAAAAATGAGATAGAAGAATTATCTTCGGGAATTGAACTGGAAACAATATTAAATTTAGTTAAAATAACTAGCAGGCATACTAATTATTTTACGTTTAGAGATAGTTTTTACCATCAAATTAGGGGATTGGCAATGGGAGGGCCTTTAAGTCCATTGTTAGCAAATATTTATATAGAGTATGTAGAAACTTTAGCTGTAGAAACATATTTTTAAAATATTAATTTTAGGGCAGATATATGGATGATATTTTAGTTATTTGGAATTATGGGGAATCCCAAATTGAAGGTTTTTTGGAACATTTAATTAATTTGGGAGGAGAATTATTTCTTACAATTGAAAAGGAAACAGACAATAAGTTACCGTTTCTAGATATTTTGATCCATAGAAATAATAACGAACTAGCGTTTTCAATTTACTGTAAACCGACTAATAACAACTGTTACTTGTCTTTAGCATCAAATCATCTGATCCAGGTAAAAAGGGGTGTGGTTATTTCTTTAGTGGATAGGGTATGAAAATTAGCATCACCAAAATACATAAGCAATGAACTAATTTTTATTAAGGATATTCTAGTAGGTAATGGCTATCCGGAAAATATGATTTCTCAAATAATTGAAAAAAGGAAAAAGAAGTTGATAGGACCAGAAATATTAGAAGAAGATGGATCAAATCAAGAAACAAATTACATAACTTTGCCTTTTATTACAATATTGTCACAAAAACTAAGAAGAGAATTAAAAAAACATAATATAAAAACAGCATTTAAATCAGGACAAACTATAAGCTCTTTGGTAAATAATGGAAAAGACAAGGTTCCAAGAAACATACAAAAGGGAGTATACAAAATTCTATGCTTTTTGTGGTAAATTTTATGTGGGAAGAACATAACAGATTTTAGAAAATAGGCTACAGCAACACAAGAATGCCATAGAATGCTCTCTAAAACATATTAAAACACCGGAAATGTTTGAGTCAGCTTTTGCAGAACATGTTTATAATTTTCCTCATCACAGTATTTTATTCTATCAAACAAAAATAGAAGATACGTCTGTAGGATTTTTACAAAGCTCCAGGGAAATTATAGAAACAAAAAATATAATCTATTGGGGTATCAGTATCAATAGAGATGAAGGGAAATTTAGGATCAATTCAATTTATAATAGTTTAATAAACAGTAGGTAAGATATTCAACCAGTACTGATTTTAATAATTGTTCTGAAACGAACGATGACCTCGCGAACAATGGTCAGAATGGGTTAAATGCTGGGAAAAGTAAACGAACTGCAGCTAAGCTTTTAACCAAACGAATCCGTTAAATTTATAATTCATAAATTGGCTGATGAACTTGTGAGATTTAATTAGGGGTCATGGGCCGGGGGTTAGCTGACCTTTATTGTTTTGGTTTAAGTATAAATATATTCTTCATTTTTTTATAGACTTCCTTTTATATCCTGTGATGAGACGAGTGTATCATTATAGACATTCGATTTTGTTTATGCGCCAGTGCATGGAAGTGTTATTTACTATGTGGGTTTTGATTCCTACTTGTTTATATTTCTTTTTTTGTTTTTTCTTTCTCTTCATGTGTTTAGTATGTTTTATTTTTATGTAAGTTAAGTTTTTAAAAAGAACTTTTTTGCTTTTTCTGTTTTTTTCGTTGAGAAAGGCTCTCGGACGTGAGGCCGAAATATTCGTAGTGTTTTTGTTTAATTAAGTGTTTATTTTATTGTTTTTATTCACTGCTGTCTAAAAATTAAAACCCGTTTTTCTTGCTTATTTTTTCGTAAATAGAAAAGCAGTGTGGTCTAAGAAATTATTTAAAAGAATAATTTGTGTGTATCCGTGTCCAAACAATGAAATTACAAAGTCATAACTGCATGCTGAATAGCCCCTCGCCTCACCCAGACTAATAAGGAAAAAACTTTTTTGTTATGGGACCTCCAGCAGCTACAGTCACATAGCGCATAAACGTACTCCCCTCGACTCTGTTTTCCTGCCCTCTTCCCAAACTGTTGTGAAGTGTATTTTATTGTGTTTGGGTGTTTTACTCGTAGATACCTTTATTCTCCCTTTATAGGGGATATAAACTCTGGCCCTAAGGTAATTTAACTTTGGTAGCGTGCCTTAAGCTATGACCGAAATAATGAGGCATACCGACTGGGTATGTTCGAGGGACTAAAGGTAGATCGTAGAGAGGTTGTCTAACACACAATACTGTTTTTTAATTTTCACATAATAATTACGGATATAAATATGCTACTGGGACTGGCTGCCCCAAGTAGACCACAAGTCTCAGAAAACTACAATAATATATAATAAGATACAGACACTTACAATGATCCGACAAAATCCCCAAGGTATATCTAATGAGAAAATAAACGGGCAGAGGTTCACCCGGCAAGTCAAAAGGCCTGACTTCAGTCTCAAAAATCGGGGTATATGTATGAAAAACTAACCACGTCCTTCCGGTACATTGACACATTTAGCCAGGAAATTGGTTATTGAGCAAGTTCCCTCCAAGCCCACACATTCCACGATTTGTTTCTTTATCTTAAAAAGTGGTATTCTGAAACTTTGTTTTTGCGTTTTAATATATTTTTAATCAATTAATAATTAACTAAATTAGAAAGATTTGCCACAATACTCCCCATTTAAGGAAGATTTGTCCAAATTCTCAATATTTTCTTTTAAAACAACTTAATTTCGTTTACAGCTATTATGCTGCCATCTTTGGGTCATTATGTGCATATACCCTCAATGGGTTTCCTTAGGGTTCTGTTTCTGGTCCAATATAGGCCATGTTCTTTTCTGTCGAAGGATTTATAAGCGAAACTCATCCTTGTTTCTCTTTTTCTCTGTCTCTAGGACTGAAAAATACTCTTTTTACGCTTTTTCATATGCATCTTCTGTTTTAACTTGACCCCAAGCGGCTTAAACATTATATTAGTGGTTTTGCTTAAATTAGATTTATATTAGAAAAGTTTTATGAATTTTTTTGAGTTTAAATTTAAATCCCATTAATAATTTAATTTATCTGCGTGATGTGGTTAATATACCGTTTATTTTTCCTTTTAGAATTACCTTGGATAAATTACATATAACATTATTAATTTTTAAATTTTCACATATTTTTCCAGCACAA
This sequence comes from Artemia sp. Qi Xiang Cuo, assembly GCF_049724085.1. Classification (NCBI taxonomy): domain Eukaryota; kingdom Metazoa; phylum Arthropoda; class Branchiopoda; order Anostraca; family Artemiidae; genus Artemia; species Artemia sp. Qi Xiang Cuo. Next base: position 15,013,523 of record NC_142796.1, read on the forward strand.
AGCATTTTCACATATTTCAATAACATAAGCCATTTGGGCTATGTAGCACAATAGCTAGGCCTTAATTAAGTTATAATTTTATCTAACTTTTAATGATTTTGCAGAAAAGTCTATGGTTTCCAAATATCCACTGATCAAATATGGTTTGGTTTCTGATGGTATTAGGATATAATGGAACTGACTTTGAAATTTGCTACTCTACAAGACTGCGTCACAGAAATTATTGAGAGCTGGATCCGAAAGGATGTTATGAAAAATTTAATTTCCAAAAAAAAAATAGCTAAGGCTGTATCTAAAATAAAAATTCACATTAGTATGCATATAAAGCATATATTTTTACAAATATAGTAGAAAGAAACACTCAATTTTCGTATATATCAATGCCTTTGAAAGTTAATTACTTTTAATTACTTTCTCCACTTTTTAATTACTCCAAAAATAATAACCTGCTTAAATCGAAAAATTATGTTTCTTGCTGGATTATTCTTTCAAACTTAATACTAAACATATTATTTCGCAATATGAATTATGAATACGTTTACTCGAGGTCAAACATTTATATATAACATTGAATTACTAGTTAAAACTTAAATTTGATTAAAACATAGTATATATATATATATAAGCATTGTGTAATAGCTTACGTAAGTATATTTTTATTTTTTAATTCGCAAAACTAGATAGGATATTTAACTACTGTTTAAAACTTAAAGCATTAAAAAAATAATACACGGTATAGATAAGCATTGGAATTAATTCCAATTATTGTTTTGTTAATTGTTTATGAAGTATTAATGTAGAATACTTCTTGCATGATATAAAAATAAAAAACACAAATACTCAACATTTAATTCACTCTATTTACATGGATAGTTTAGGATATATATATATGTATATATATATATTAACAAAAGTTATGTTGATACATAACTTAATTGTTAAAAACAAATAATAATTATGTATTTTCATAATTTATTTAATCACTGCAATATTTATGCGTTGTACAACTTTTAAATAAGTCTGTCAAGAATTTTATTTTATAAGTCCTAAATTTAATTAAAATATTTACAAAACAAACACAACTCCAACAAATAGATTTATGCACTATAATTGATAACTGGGATTAGCCTCTATATAAGGGCTTGGCAATATTTCATACAACATAAATTTTCTATTTACATTTCTATAATAATTTTTTTTTCTTTTTTTAAAATATAATTCTCTGTTTATAAAAGATTTTCGAAATATATTTATAATAGTAGATATTTTCTTAATTACATTTGTTACAACCGTATAACTTTTCCCATATTTGACAAGACTCATTTTGTTTTAAAAGTTTGGTTCAATTTTGTAATTACTTGTGTCATTACCTGTCATTAGATTATAAGCCTGTTTGTTCATTCAGACTTTTAAGCTTTTCAGTTCTTTTCAAGTTTATAGGCACTTTAGACAGTTTTATAACGTTTTTGTCTGTAATCTCTCTTTTTTTCAACTTTAATGTCTTTTCGGTTTAAGGCTTTATTTACAGCTTATATCTGATAAGCCAAAAAATTTTGCTGTTCACCTTATACCTGTTATGCCATTATCAAATGACTTTGCCTGTACTCTGAAGGTTCGCTTACCAGGACCCGCCTTCTGGTAGCTCCTTATAACGTTTCCAGGTCCTCTTGTCATGGGCTACCGCTAAAAAGACTATTATGAACCTGCATACACAATAATTAATTATTTATATTATTGTCACACTTTTTGATTTGTTGCCACAATTTTCGCTTGGTCTATTCTTTTATCAGAAATGTGGCCCTTGTGCAGAAAATACCGGGCCTTCATGGCACACAGTAATTCATTTTTTGATTTACAAGTGACAATGACTATTTTTACTTTAACTTCCCCACTTTTAGTGGTTTTGTCTTAGGTTTCAACTTCAAATTAAGTCCTTATGGATATTATGTTAATTTTTTTTTTAAATTTTTCATGACATGTTAGTTATTTTTCTGAAAACAACTTCCACATAAGGGAGCCAAATTTCTTTTCTTGACTTCTTTGAGCATTTGTCCAATATTTCTATTGATCTCGGCCCGCGTTAACCAATGTAACGGTGGCTCCGTAGTATTAATGCTACTTATTTGTACTTATTTAGCACAATTTTCATACTAGTTCGTTCGGCAAGTTCAGTAAGTGCGTCTAACAGAGTTTAACTGACTTCATTCAGTTTATTTTCCTTTTAGTTTCGTCTGGCTATATTTTCAACTTGAAACCTTCTCTTTTTTTGATTCGTTATTTCAATGGAGCCTAAGGTTTTTTTGAAGTCTTTTCCCGCTTTTTCAGTAAAATATGTCTTTCCTAAGCCTATATTAATATGTTTCACGTATTCTTCAAAAACCCTTAATAAGTTTTTATGCTGATTGCCCTTAAATGGTCAAATTCATTATCTCCATATTTTTAAGAGGTGGGGGGGGGGGCGTTTTTTCTAATTTTTTCAACCGGTAAATATTTAAATCTTTAAAATTTTTTCTTCGAAAGTTTTTGTGTTAGAAAAGTACTGTAGTTTTTCAGCTAATTTTTTTTAGAACACTTTTAATTAAGTTTTGCCCCGCATTTGCTAGTTCTCATGTCTTCCTTAAAATGCAATTTTTACGATATACTGGTTGCCAATTTTATCCCAGCTTTAATTACTATTTTATTTGCCAAAGGAAGAGAGACAATACTTCCGTTGCTAGGCTAAATAACTTTGAATTCGGTGCTCCTTATCTGTGGTTTATTGATAAGCTTGAATCTGGGAGAATTACAAGAATGAATTTCTGTTCAGTGTTCAATCCTGCGAGTTTTCTTTTGTTGTGTAAATATTTTATTTTCAAAGAAAAAGTGGATACTGTTTAGTTTGTGTTAGGGTTCAACGGATTGGGATTTGGGTGTTTGGGTTGGCACAGGTGAAAACCAATTGTTTAAACTAGGATTCTCCTGTGCCAGTTCGTTTTCTCAGATCCAAAACATCGCTAGAGTTAAAATTATTACCCTTGGACTATTATTGTGGTTTTCCTGTGACGATGGGGTTAATTTTTGGCTGATTTTTAATGGATTTTGTCGTTGGCTTTTACCTTCTGGTAAGTTATTTTTTAGGTTATAATTTATTTTTTATCGCTTTTCGTTTCCTTTACCTAGCACTCCTTTTTCTTTCTAAGCTTATTCTAAGTTTTGCTTAAACCTTTATAGCTCTTCCTTAAAATTTCTTTTTTTCTTTTTACTATTTGTAACTAATAAAAAAAATATTATATTAGACTATAACTAATTATAATAAGATTACAGCTAGCTTGTACATGTCGCGACTTAATGTAAACTCTTGCTGTTTTTCCCATTATAATTATTTTTAAATTTCTTCCAAATAATTTTTTTTTCCAATTCGACTGAAAGTGTCAACTCAGAGAGTCAAAGGTTAGTAGATGCTTCGCATTTACTTAACAACGAGAGACCAGCAGTGATTGAGGTCAACTCCAAATTTGCTATCTTCCAGTGACCCTATTTCCGGAGTCAAACATCCTTCGTTTTTTTTTCAACAACCCCCATTTTTTTTTAAAATAAATATCAAAAGAATTGTCTTTGAATGCTGATTCTAAATATATAGTGTTTATTAAGTTTACCTTAATCCGTATAAAGTTAGGAATTTGAACGTTAATTATTGTAATGTAAACTGTAACGTCCCGTGTAATTGTTTCCGTAATATTATTTCTATTTAGTTCCTGCATAGAATTTACTTGTAGGCAAATTTGAATATAAGGGACAATTGGCTTCACTCTATTTGATTTCTACTATCAGACCGTGTTTTATCTGATATACACTCTATATGATATTCGACTGAACTCTACTGATTTATAATCAGACTAAACTTGAGGATGATTCGTCATTGAGTAACCGTAAGAGCGGACCAGAATTATCAATATCAGCTATCCCAAAAGGATACATTGCCTTCTCTGTTTGTCCTAATGTGGGCATATATTCTTTGTAAACAAGCATGGACACTGGCTTGTTTTACATCTACATGGCTCAAAAGCAGCCATTGCTTAAAATTCAAATTAGAACGTTCTTCGGACGCATTTTGTGCGGCTAATTCAGAATTTGAACTTTTTCTAACAGCATTATTCAGATGAAGGTCCTCTGTGTAGGTAAAGGAGACCCTTTTAAGACCTATCCCCGTGCCTCCATTTTCTGCGATTAACGGTTTCTTTCACCGAACTTCTCGGCTTATGCAGAGTTCCAGTCACAGCTGGGTAACAACTCTTTTTTTTGCTTCCTTCGGCGACTTTTGCTAAGCTTCCACATTTGTTTTCTTACTTATAAGGTTATTTTTCTCGTTTTTGCTTTTCATCCCTTTCCTCAAGTACTTTAATTATATATATATATATATATATATATATATATATATATATATATATATATATATATATATATATATATATATATATATATATATATATATATATATATATATCTTTTCCTTCCCTTTGCTTGTGAAACTAAAAAACTAACCTAGTATTTGCTAGCTTTAAAAAAGGTAATTCTATTGCTTATTACGTCGTAATATGCCATATTTTCCAAGCATCTCTACTCCTAAAACACTCGGAAATGGCAGCTTCTAACCTATAGTTGTTCGGACCAAAATTTATGTGCATTCTTTGCTAAATTGTAGCAGTGTTATCCTTGAACAATAAGTCTATAGCCTGTACCTGTAGTAAGGCTGAATTAGGACCCTATTTTCTACTATTATGCCTAAAATTCTTCTGTTTCTACCAACGTTTCATCGGTCCAGCTAGATTTTTTTTTCTTTCCGTATTATCTTTTATTTTATTCTTTTAATTCGCGGTACTAATACTTTATTATTTAGTGATATACGGTACTACTGCATTGCATTTATTACTAACCCTAATAAAAATACTAATAACACGCTTATTTCTACTTGCTAAATACTGAATACTATTTTTTTTTACAATTCTTCATTAAGCCTTTTCTCCATTTTTTCTATTGTACCCAACTCTTTGGGGGGATACAAATCTATTTCTAATAGCCAAAGTTCAAGCAAAGCTGCTCGAAGTTTTGCTAATTCGAGCGCCGCTAAAAGCGAAGTACATTTACTTTCCCCCTCTAATACGATCATTTCGATTTTCTTTTTGTATTTTGCAACCTTATTTATTCTCCTCGACCCAGTTTTTCCAACGGCTACCAGTTGTTGTGAGGTATTATTTTATGGTATTTGGGTGTTTTGCTTATAGAAACCTTTATTCTCCCTTTGTAGGGGAGATAAACTCTGGCCCTAAGGTAATTTAACTTTGGTAGTGTGCCTTCGGCTTTAACCGAAATAATAAGGCGTACCGACTGGGTATATTCGAGGGGCTAAAGGTAGATCGTAGAGAGGTTGTCTAAAACACAAAACTTTTATTTAATTTACACATAATAATTACAGATATAAATATGCTACTGGGACTGGCTGTCCCAAGTAGACCACAAGTCTCAGAAAACTACAATAATATATAATAAGATACAGACACTTACAATGATCCGACAAAATCCCCAAGGTATATCTAATGAGAAAATAAACGGGCAGAGGTTCACCCGGCAAGTCAAAAGGTCTGCCTTCAGTCTCAAAAATCGAGGTATATATATAAAAAAGTAACCACGTCCTTCCGGTACATTGAAGCATTTAGCCAGGAAATTTGTTATTGAGCAAGTTCCCTCCAAGCCCAAACATTCCACGATTTGTATCTTTATTTTAAAAAGTGGTATTTTGAAACTTTGTTTTTGCGTCTTAATATATTTTTGTTCAATTAATAATTAACTAAATTAGAAAGCTTTACCACAAAACTAACAAGTAAAAAAAGAGACAATGCAATGGGACAAAAGAAGTCAACAATCAAATTTGAGATACGCTGATGCTTACATTCATTTGCATCATTCACACTTTTATTCACTCTTTCATTCAAACTTCTAGATTTTCTGTTTATACTCAAAACTCCAAATACAACTTAAACTATTGACACTCACGCACTTTCAAGTTGACACATCCAGACCTACAGCAACAGTTAAGCTATTCATCATTTTAGCCGTTTAACAATTCCAAGACTTTTCATACTGATTCATGAGCAATGACCTTAAATTTTGACGATGCTCGTTCATATCCTCAGTTCCTTTCACTTCAATTTCAATTTAATTCACTCTTTTGGTTCTGCAAGTTGCACGCTATGGAATTGATGAACTATGATAGCCTAAAATTTGTAATTTGAAGACATTTAGTTGGTCAAATAGTATCCAACCGGCACAAATAAAATTTTTGTTCTTTAAAATTGTCTAGATATACTAGTACTATTCATAAAACCACAACTCCTAACATGATTACTCCATGGCCGTACTTTGCCACGACTACCATTCCTACTACGACAGCTGTTCCTACACGACATCTACTTTTACCATGACTACTTTTGCTACCACGATTACTGCTACTCCCATGACTATCTCCTATCACAGCATTTCCTCCAAGAAGACTCCTACCCCAGTTACTTTTAGCAAGACTTCTCCCACCAAGACTACTCCAACCCCAACTACCCTTATCACAGATAACTGCTGTAACAGCTACTACTGGCACGACTGGGAGATAAGATGAAATTTACGACACAACTACTATTGTAACATCTACTATAACAACAACTGCTCCCGTGACTACTATTCCTGCAGCTACTATTCTTGTGACTGCTGACACGGTGACTAATGATTACATAGCTACCCTAACTGCAAATTCTACTGTCATGAATATTTTTCTTGCGACGACTTGCAACGACCACTACTACCAAAACCACCTTAACCCAGATTATTACTACTATTACTACCAGACTATACTGCTTTTATGGATAGTAGAGCAATGTTGAATGAAAAACTGAAAGAAATTGAAAAACGCGTCTTTTCCAACAAAAATTTTTGTGTTGATATTATTCAAATGAGAGTCAAGCTTAAAAGAAACAAAAATTACTGTGAATAAGAAGATCAAACAATTCGTGTCAGAAGCGATTCGTACTAATAGAAACCAAAACCACCCACACAGAAAAAGCTCCGAAAGAATCAGATTCTTATGTTAATTCTCTTTTTTTCTTTCTTTCCTTTTTTCCTTTTTTTAGACTTTTTTTTCTCACTCACCTTTTGGGACAAGGGCTGTAACTTATGTAAGTTACCAATTGCTAACATATTGAAGGGGTTTTACGAAGGGGGTTGGTTGTATAGAGCTTGGAAGGGACTCCGTCAATTGGAATTTGAAAGTTCTAGTTCCTTTTCAAGTGCCCTTTGTAACTTTGGATAAAAAAATTGGAGAGTCAAAAGTGATTGGAGGGAAACAAACCCCTCCCCCCAACTCCTATTCCATTCAATTCTCCCAATACGTAAAATCGAAATTTTGAGATAACTATTTATTTCAGTATAGTTGAAAAGTCCAGTAACTTTGTCATTTGAGCTATTCTCCATAGCCCTCAGGGCACGGGCTGTAAGCTCTGCATTCTGCCCCTTTTTTACATATACTATTTGCTATTGAGAAAGATTGAATCCCCTCGACAGGTCATGCTACCAACCCCTCCACAAAAACCGTCTAATATGCTAATAATGGGCAACTTGCATAAGCTACAATCTTGCCCGAGGGGATGAGGGGATTTGCCAACTCCTGAGTTATAATTATTGGACTTTGGCACTATTTTGAACAAAATCGTTATCTCAAATTATAATCGAATGCATTGGAGGAAAAAAGAGCGTGAGGGGGGGGGGGGCTGGTTACCCTCCGATCATTTATGAATCTTGAAAAGGGCACTGGAACTTTCTATTTACAATTGAGCGAGCCACTCCAAGGTTTATGTGACTACTCTTTCCATTTAAATGTTTATATTGTAAAATACTAGCATAACTTCTATCCCTTGCCCCGACGGCTGGGGTGAGAAATTATCAAACCCGTTACATAACCCGAAAAAAATAGCTAACTCAAAATTTTGATCGGAAGCATTTTGGAAAAAGCGTAAGGAAGGCTGGTTGCCTACTGATGGCGTTTGACTCATAAAAAGGGAACGAAAACTTTTGACTTCAAATCGAATAAGCGTCCTCCGAAGTTTATACGACCACCCCTTCCATTAAAACCTTATATGTTAACAATGGCAACTTGCATAGTTTACAATCCTTGCTCTGAGCGCCTTTGGGGGTTTTGTAAACACAGGATACATAGTTATTTGACCTTTTGACTATTTTGAACAAAATAGCTGTCTCGAAATTTTGACCGGATGCTTTTGGGAAAAAAGGGCGGGGCGGCTAGTTGCCCTTTGATCACTATTGTCTCTTAAAAAGGGCATTAAAACTTCTGATTTTCCATCGAATGAGCCCCTTCCAAATTTTATACGATCATCCACTCCATAAAACCTTTTATGGTCCCGGGGTATAACTTACAACCCTTTCCCTTGGACTCTTCCGGGGCTGTAACAATCCTGAAGGCATTGTTATGTGGTCTTTGGACTATTTTGAGCAAGATTATTATCTTGCAAATTTCAATTAGATGTATTGGGTAAAAGAGGGCGTGGGGGAACCAGTTGCCCTTTGATCATTTTTGAAAATTAAAAGGGAATCAGAACTTTTAATTTCTAATCAAATGAGCCTCTTCCCAAGTAAATACGACGACCTATTCCATAAAAACCTTGGATGCTCCCAAACCATAACTAATAACCCTTGTCCCCAGGCTCTCAGAAGGTGGTTTGTCAACGATAGATACCTTGTTATAAGATCTTTGAACTATTTTAAACAAGTTGGCTACCTCAAAATTGCGACCAGATACATTTGGGAAAAAAGGGTCTGGGGGGCTATTTTCCCTCCGATCTTTATTGGCCCTTCAAAAGCGCATTAAAACTTCCGATTTCTAATTTAATGATTCCCTTCCGAAGTTTATACGGCCACCCCTTCCATAAAATTCTTATTAGTTAATAATGGAAAATCAGCATAACTTATAGCCCTTGTCATGATAACTGTGGGGGAGGGGTCGACTCCCCAAAGAGATAGTTATTGGACCTTTCAACCTTGCTGAAAGAAATGGCTATCTCAAGATTTTGATGGGGTGCGTTTGCGGAAATGACACGTTTGTGTGTGTGTGTGTGGGGGGGGGGGGTAGTTGCCCTCCAGTCACTTTGACTCTTAAAAAGGTCACTAGAACATTCAACTTGCAATCTAATGAGCTCATTCCGAAGTTTCTACGACAAATCTTTCTTAAAGAACTGTCTTGGTCAGAGAAAATAAACCAAAAAAAATAAATAATACATTGCGAGTAGTATGTTAGGTTCCATTTACCTTGCTGCTATACGCCTTAATAGGGAGTCTGTAGTCCCTCAGTCCCAAGGTCAAGGAGAAAATCTAGGGATGTTTTGTCAACAAAGGAGGACCTCGGGAAAAAATCTTAGTTATCTGACTAGTTTTTTCAACAATGTAAGAACTTGGGTAAAACCCTTTACTTGAAAATTGTTATTTTTATTAAGAATTGGGGGCAGTAGAAGAAAAACCCATGGCCTTGGAAGTGACCTATATAAGGCGAGATATAGATATTGATAGAATCACAAATTGAATAGACTGTGACGAGTGTGAAATAGTGAATTAAATAAATTAAGTGAATGATGTGTCTGACCAAAGGATATAGTGATCCTTTAAAAGAGGTGAGTAAAGTTGGATTATATTAATTAATATGGACAGAGGGAGATAGCTTTTATCGCAGTTTTGTTTCATTAAAACAGGTTTACGAATTATTTAATTATTACAATTAATTGGTATAGACTTTAAGAATATATAATATTTCCCAGCAAAAAATTATCCCCCTTCGCTTATTTGAGCTACAGGTAAAATTCTACTTTAGCTACTTTGGGCAATCTTAGAAAAGGGTTAGGTTAGGAAAATAAAACTTTCAGTATGTCCCGGTAGAGTTGGGTCTACAGGCTAAAGTGTGTCCCGGGAAGGTATTTTCAAGTACCTATCTCAGCTCCTTCTCCCTCTAGTGAGTCCTGAAGTTGGCTTACCTATTGAAATTTTGACAAAACAATATTTTACCCTAATTTTCAGTTATCAGTTTCTTTTTCTCTGGGGTTAGCTCTGACAATGCAATTCCTGTTATTTGAGTAAAATTTTAAGCCATATCAATATTTCTTTCAAGATTTAGGAAATGTATTTGCATATCTTTAAAACCTTATAAATTGCGATTGAGCAAAGTTGTGAAGCTGAAAACAATTTTTTTTTGTACTTCATTAAAGCAGAAGATCTATTTTGCAAAGTTTAATTTTTAAAGCACACAGATTTTTAAAGATTATCAAAGATCAGGACCCTCTAGAGGGAGAACGAGTGGAGGTAGGAACTTCAAAATACCTTCTTGGGACATACGTTAGACTGTAGACCTATCCTTGAAAGTTTCTTTTTCCTAATCTAACCCCTTTCCCAGATAACCGAAAGTAGCTAAAGTAGAATTTTACAGAGCTATATACTTTACCCCCCTAATTTCTGTGAACTTACAAAATATGGTGCTATAGGAAACTGGAAAAGTCGATGGCGTGCCAGTCTATATGAGAAAAGATGGCACTTATGAAAATACCCAGAGAGAAAGACCTATACTAGGAATTATAGAAGGCCTCTCACATACTACTTAACTAACAATCTATCTTTAGAGTGTATAAATCAAATGGAAATAACCTCAAAGTAATGCAGAAGCGTTATCCCATTAAGGACAAAGAAGCAAACTCAGATACAATAACTCTGTATATGAAAAAGCTCAAGAAGCTCTGTATAATGCTTTATGAAAATCTAGGTAATGTTCAAAAGCAAATCTACAATTCAATTTTTTTTTTTTTCAATTAGTATATCAATAAATTGAGTGAATGCATTGGGACCACGATGTAAAAGTATCATGCAATAATCCACGGCTGGAGAATGTTGTTTCATGATGACGTCAACTATTCTCTGACTGAAGATTCTCCTCTGTACCAATATCTTTTAAAATTGATCATTTGGATGCAAGCCCTTTTTCAAACTGACAAGATTCTGCATGATTGTTTTTTTCCAAATACATTCATTTTTTACTCTTAATGTTTACACTGCTGGTTACAAACTAACTAATAAATGTCAAAGAAGGAAGATTCTTTGCCTCAAATACCCTCTCATAACCTATTGGTTCTCCTGGAAATACAAGATTAAACAACCATCTAAAATTTTTAATTAGAAAAAGAAAAAAATTATCATCAATATTTTTATTCAAAATATTTGTATATAGATAAATTAAAATCTTATGTCTTTTTTCAATAGATGACTCAGTCCATTTTTCTTTATATGTTCAACAGTTGCACTCAAACTAGCTTGCAAAGTAGATATATTCATTATATTCACTTTCACCGCAAAACATAGCTGCTTATCCATCTTTAATCGACTCAGAGCTACTACAAATCTACTGAACATCTCATCCCATTCGAAAATTAATCTGCTTCCCGGTACTATCTCTACCGCAAAATTTGCATCTCTTATTTTCACTTCATCACTATTATATTTTTCCTGTCTCTTAATGTCCAATACAGTGAAAATACTCATTTTTCAAACATTCCAAAGAAATAAAAATACTATTCACAGTAATACTATCGAACAATATCCAAATAAGAACTGTGATACTAACTCTTCATCGAACTTTTATATCCTCAATCAAGGTTATACAATGATGTAAGTAACAGCTCATTGGATACAATAGTTAAACAATAAGGGTTTTCCCCAAGATCTTACATTATTCACAAACAAGTTACGTTTTCCCCAAGTTCTTACATTGTTGACAAACTAGTTAGAAAATTAGGGTTTCCCCAAGGTCTTCCTTTGTTGACAAAAATATCCCTGGGTTTCCCCCATTACCTTAACCTTAGGACTGAGGGATAACGTACTCCCTATCCAAGGCATATAGCAGCAAGGTAAACGGAATCTCACATACTACTACTGTGCCCAATTTTTTCTTTACTTAGGCAGCGCTATTGCACTACCAATGATTGATTAACAAATAAAACTAATGGTAACATAGCATAGAATAGTTGCATATCAGTTATTAGGCAAACAGGAGAGGGAAGATTCATACTTTTCCATGGAAAAGGAAGATGTATCTAGAGCCTCAAATACTACTCTTTGTTTCAAGTTTTAAGTTTTTCATGGAAAGCCCTTCATATAAATTTGGATGGAGGGAGCTTGATTCCCTCCACCTGGAAGAATTTGATTGAGCCTTCCTAATGGGAGCTGAGGGGATTACCACTCTCTTCTTATTGCGTAAAGAATAGTTTTAATTGGAAAAGTCAGTTTCCAACCATCGAATATGTGTGATAAAAAAGGCTTAAGTATAAAGAGCACAAATTCATGTCTAGGGAAACATCCTTTCTCGGGCCTAGGAGAATTGATTTTGTTTTCAGAAGCGAATTTGAAATTTCGGATGTATGGAGCTTGATCCCTGGCTTCCCTGCACCTGGAAGAATTTGATTGAACGTTCTTAATGAGAATTGAGGAAATGACCACTCCCTTCTTATTGCAGAAAGATTAGTTTTAATGGGGAACGTTTAATTTTCAACTTTCGAAGAAGTGTGATAAAAAAGGCTTAAGTATAAAGAGCGCAAATTCATGTCTAGGGAAACATCCTTTCTCGTGCCTAGGAGAACTGATATTGTTTTGAGAAGCAAATTTGAAATTTCTTTAAAATAACCTTTCCCCGAAACAAAAAATAAACTTTAGCGTAAAAAATGGAGATAAGGCTAGAGGGGTACGCCCCTCACATTTGTAATGTTATTGAATGCGATCATGTAAATGAACTTAAATAGAATTAAAAAACAAGTATTTTCAAATGAAAGCAAGGAATTTGTCCAGTAATGGGGATTGTGGTCTTTTTCATCCCCCACTCCTTAAACCGTAATTTTATATTTCTTTTGCATAGTTTCAACATTTTCCCGTTGAAAGTGCCTTTTCTGAGAACATAAAATATTTTTAATAAAAATATATAAAAATATATTTGTGGTGCAAGGATTTGAAAATAATTTCTCAATTTTTTAAAATAGAGGATCTTTTCGGTGAAAAATTCTTTTTAATCACAGTGTCTTGAGTTTGCGATGGCTTAGTTTTCGTAAAAAATGCAAACAATAAAATTGTCAGTTCCATTGTTATGAAAACCAATCGGCAAATACAAAACTTAAAATTCTCAGTTATTTGTATTTGCTTCGCACTAAAATTTATTAAAGAATTAGAGAAAATTTTAGTACAGGAAATCTGATTGTGAACTTAAAGCCAAGGAATGGGGTTGGAAAAATATAAATTACTTTTTGTATACATTGACTACTGACGTCCCACCAGCCCCTCGTCTGCTTCCGAAAATCTTGAAGTGCTCCTGTCAACTGGAATGTAGCTCAACGAAATGTAGCTATTGGCGAGGGCTTGCACTGCAGCACGTAAAACGTGCAAAGGGACAGCATGTTATAACCGTCCAAGAGTCGAAAGCTATAACGATGAGGAGAACGTCGAAGCTTAGATATCTGAATCAAAAGAACAAGTTGTTAATACTAGTCAGAATTTGACTCTGTCTTTCAAATGTTCATGAAGTTGATTTAATAGTTTTATCAGTTGTGAAGACTAGTCCGTGTGTTGATAATAGTTTATTCTAAAAGAGATTTAAAATGACGGCCACTGGAAACTAGTTTCATAGATAATTTTCATTTTCTAATATTTTTCATGTTTTAAAAAACATCTTGCAGTCACTTTTTTTAGGCCGGCCCATCAGGTGATGGAGCCAGCGATGATAAGATTCAGGCTAACAAATTATCAGATCTCAAAACCGACAATTTAGCCAGCAAAAGATGGTCTGGTAAAAATTAAAAATGGGCCACAACGACGAGAGTAGGGTAAGAGGTACCATATTGCGTACAGCACGTTCCCTGGCAGCTTTCCAAGACAGATTACCAGACTAGTTATTTGGCAGTGTATAATGTGGTCAAACAGGTTTTTTTCTGTTTTTGTTGTCAATTGCACAATGAATGTACGTCATGAGTTCACATCCACATTCTTAAAAAACTGGTAAATTTAAAAAGGGGTAATGAGATTTGCGAATTGGATTGTAGGATTCGAGAATTTGATCCTACTAAGGTGGAAAAAAAAAGAATAGAGTTTAGTATTTGCAAATAATTCAATGTGTTGTCAATTTAAAATAGTTTAGAAATAAAAAAACTTAACAAGAAATGGCTGAAAAGTGTTTTGGGGGAGATGGGGTGATTGTGTACTGTATAATACAAATGTGATGTTTGGACAGTGTTGTCAATTTAAAATAGTTTAACGTTCCCTCCTTCCCCCATTTCTGAGAGCTGGGGAGGGAGGGGGTCAATTTTGGAGGGAAAACCAAAAATACACAGAATAGAAAATAAAACGTGATCTGCCTCAAGGGGAAGGCTCAGAGGCCCTTCGTTCCCCCCTTTCTGAGGGCAGGGGCGGGGGGGTCAATTTTGGAGGGAAAACCAAAAATACACAGAATTGAAAATAACTGGGTTCTGCCTCAAGGGCAAGGCTCAGAGGTCCCTCCTTCCTCCATTTCTGAGGGCTGAGGAGGGAGGGGGTCAATTTTGGAGAGAAAACCAAAAATACTCAGAATCGAAAATAAATAGGATCTGCCTCAAGGGGAAGGCTCAGAGACCCCTCCTTCCTCAATTTTTGAGGGCAGGGGAGGGTCAATTTTGGAGGGAAAACCAAAAATACTCAGAATCGAAAATAAACGGGATCTGCCTCAAGGGGAATGCTCAGAGGCCCTTCGTTCCCCCATTTCTGAGGGCTGGGGAGGGGGGTCACTTTTGGAGTGAAAAACACAAATAAACATAAGCTAAAATAAACGGGCACTGCCACACGGGGACGGCTCAGCGGCCCTTCGTCCCCCCATTTCGGCGGGCCGGGGAGGGGGGGGGTCAATTTTGGAGGGAAAACCAAAAATACTCAGAATCGAAAATAAACGGGATCTACCTCAAGGGGAAGGCTCAGAGACCCCTCCTTCCCCCATTTCTGAGGGCAGGGGAGGGGGGGGGGTAAATTTTGGAGGGAAAACCAAAAATACTCAGAATCGAAAATAAACGGGTTCTGCCACACGGGGCAGGCTCCGAGGCCCTGCGTTCCCCCATTTCTGAGGGCAGGGGAGGGGGGGTCAATTTTGGAAGGAAAACCGAAAATACTCAGAAGCAAAAATAAACGGGATCTGCCTCAAGGGGAAGGCTCAGAGGCCCCTCATTCCTCAATTTTTGAGGGCAGGGGAGGGTCAATGTTGGAGGGAAAAACAAAAATACTCAGAATCGAAAATAAACGGGATCTGCCTCAAGGGCAAGTAGTTCATTTTGAATTTCTTTCATTGAAATGCAAGAGTTGGAATATTTCAGTAGTGTTTTGTTGTGCTTTACCTTGTCACAGTTACATTCTCTTAATTTTTCAAAGTTCTTTTCGAATTTCTGTCGCGAAATGCAAGAATTGGAATATTTCAGTAGTGTCTTGTCGTGGTTTAACTTGTCACAGCTACATTCACATGATTTTTCAAAGTTCATTTTGGATTTCTTTCATTGAAATGCAAGAATTGGAATATTTCAGTAGTGACGTGTTGTGCTTTATACTGTCAAAGTTGCATTCTCTTGATTTTTTGAAGTTCATTTTGAATTTCTGTCGTGAAATGCAAGAGTTGGAATATTTCAGTAGTGTTTTGTTGTGCTTTACCTTGTCACAGTTACATTCTGTAGATTTTAATAGTTTATTTTGAATTTCTTTCATTGAAATGCATGAGTTGGAATATTTCAGTAGTGTTTTGTTGTGCTTTACCTTGTCACAGTTACATTCTCTTAATTTTTCAAAGTTCATTTTGAATTTCTTTCGTGAAATGCAAAATTGGAATATTTAAGTAGCGTCTTGTCGTGGTTTACCTTGTCACAGCTACATTCTCATGATTTTTCAAAGTTCAATTTGAATTTCTGTCGTGAAATGCAAGAGTTGGAATATTTCAGTAGTGACTTGTTGTGCTTTACCTTGTCACAGTTACATTCTCTTGATTTTTCGAAGGTCATTTTGATTTTCTGTAGTGAAATGCAAGAGTTGGAATATTTCAGTAGAGTTTTGTTGTGCTTTACCTTGTCACAGTTACAATTCTTTTGATTTTCATAGTTCATTTTGAATTTCTTTCATTGAAATGCAAGAGTTGGAATATTTCAGTAGTGTTTTGTTGTGTTTTACCTTGTCACAGTTACATTCTGTTGATTTTCATAGTTCATTTTGAATTTCTTTCATTGAAATGCGAGAGTTGGAATATTTCAGTAGTGTTTTGTTGTGCTTTACCTTGTCACAGTTACATTCTCTTGATTTTTCGAAGTTCATTTTGAATTTCTGTCGTGAAATGCAAGAGTTGGAATATTTCAATAGTGTTTTGTTGTGCTTTACCTTGTCACAGTTATATTCTGTTGATTTTCATAGTTCATTTTGAATTTCTTTCATTGAAATGCAAGAGTTGGAATATTTCAGTAGTGTTTTGCTGTGCTTTACCTTGTCACTGTTACATTCTCTTAATTTTTCAAAGTTCATTTTGAATTTCTTTCGTGAAATGCAAGAATTGGAATATTTCAGTAGTGTCTTGTCGTGGTTTACCCTGTCACAGCTACATTCTCATGATTTTTCAAAGTTCATTTTGAATTTCTGTCGTGAAATACAAGAGTTGGAATATTTCAGTAGTGACTTGTTGTGCTTTACCTTGTCAAAGTTACATTCTCTTGATTTTTCGAAGTTCATTTTGAATTTCTGTCGTGAAATGCAAGAGTTGGAATATTTCAGTAGTGTTTTGTTGTGCTTTACCTTGTCACAGTTACATTCTGTTGATTTTCATAGTTCATTTTGAATTTCTTTCATTGAAATGCAAGAGTTGGAATATTTCAGTAGTGTTTTGTTGTGTTTTACCTTGTAACAGTTACATTTTCTTGATTTTTCAAAGTTCATTTTTAATTTTTGTCGTGAAATGCCAGAGTTGAATATTTTAATAGCGTTTTGTTGTGCTTTAACTTGTCACAATTACATTATGTTGATTTTCATAGTTGATTTTGAATTTCTTTCGTTGAAATGCAAGAGTTGTAATATTTCAGTAGTGAATTTTTGTGCTTTAGCTTGTCACACTTACATTCTGTTGATTTTTCGAAGTTCATTTTGAATTTCTGTCGTGAAATGCAAGAGTTGGAATATTTCAGTAGTGTTTTGTTGTGCTTTACCTTGTCACAGTTATATTCTGTTGATTTTCATAGTTCATTTTGAATTTTTTTCATTGAAATGCAAGAGTTGGAATATTTCAGTAGTGTTTTGTTGTGCTTTACCTTGTCACAGTTACATTCTGTTTATTTTCAAATTTAAATTTTAATTTGTTTCATTGAAATGCAAGATTTGGAATATTTCAGTAGTGTTTTGTTGTGCTTTACCTTGTCAGAGTTGCATTCTCTTAATTTTCAAAGTTCATTTTGAATTTCTATCGTAAAATGCAAGAATTGGAATATTTCAGTAGTGTCTTGTCGTGGTTTACCTAGTCACAGCTACATTCTCATGATTTTTCAAAGTTCATTTTGAATTTCTGCCGTGAAATGCAAGAGTTGGAATATTTCAGTAGTGACTTGTTGTGCTTTACCTTGTCACACTTCCATTCTCTTGATTTTTCGAAGTTCATTTTGAATTTCTGCCGTGAAATGCAAGAGTTGGAATATTTCAGTAGTGACTTGTTGTGCTTTACCTTGTCTAAGTTACATTCTCTTGATTTTTCGAAGTTCATTTTGAATTTCTGTCGTGATATGCAAGAGTTGGAATATTTCAGTAGTGTTTTGTTGTGCTTTACCTTGTCACAGTTACATTCTGTTTATTTTCATAGTTCATTTTGAATTTCTTTCATTAAAATGCAAGAGTTGGAATATTTCAGTAGTGTTTTGTTGTGCTTTACCTTGTCACAGTTACATTCTCTTAATTTTTCAAAGTTCATTTTGAATTTCTTTCGTGAAATGCAAAATTGGAATATTTCAGTAGTGTCTTGTCGTGGTTTACCTTGTCACAGTTACATTCTCATGATTTTTCAAAGTTCATTTTGAATTTCTGTCGTGAAATGCAAGAGTTGGAATATTTCAGTAGTGACTTGTTGTGCTTTACCTTGTCACAGTTACATTCTCTTGATTTTTCGAAGTTCATTTTGAATTTCTGTCGTGAAATGCAAGAGTTGGAATATTTCAGTAGTGTTTTGTTGTGCTTTACCTTGTCACAGTTACATTCTGTTGATTTTCATAGTTCATTTTGAATTTCTTTCATTGAAATGCAAGAGTTGGAATATTTCAGTAGTGTTTTGTTGTGCTTTACCTTGTCACAGTTCCATTCTCTTGATTTTCATAGTTCAATTTGAAATTATTTATTTGAAATGCAAGATTTGGAATATTTCAGTAGTGTTTTGTTGTACTTTACCTTGTAACAGTTACATTCTCTTGATTTTTCGAAGTTCATTTTGAATTTCTGTCATGAAATGCAAGATTTGGAATATTTCAATAGCGTTTTGTTGTGCTTTACCTTGTCACAGTTACATTCTGTTGATTTTCATAGTTCATTTTGAATTTCTTTCATTGAAATACAAGAGTTGGAAAATTTCAGTAGTGTTTTGTTGTGCTTTACCTTGTCACTGTTACATTCTCTTAATTTTTCAAAGTTCATTTTGAATTTCTTTCGTGAAATGCAAGAATTGGAATATTTCAGTAGTGTCATGTCGTGGTTTACCTTGTCACAGCTACCTTCTCATGATTTTTCAAAGTTCATTTTGAATTTCTGTCGTGACATTCAAGAGTTGGAATATTTCAGTAGTAAGTTGTAGTGGTTTATCTTGTCACAGCTACATTCTCATGATTTTTAGATTTTATTTTTGAATTTCTGTCGTGAAATTCAAGAGTTGGAATATTTCAGTAGTGTTTTGTTGTGCTTTACCTTGTCACAGTTACATTCTGTTGATTTTCATAGTTCATTTTGAATTTCTTTCATTGAAATGCAAGAGTTGGAATATTTCAGCAGTGTTTTGTTGTGCTTTACCTTGTAACAGTTACATTTTCTTGATTTTTCGAAGTTCATTTTGAATTTTTGTCGTGAAATGCAAGAGTTGGAATATTTCAATAGTGTTTTGTTGTGCTTTACCTTGTCACAGTTACATTCTGTTGATTTTCATAGTTCATTTTGAATTTTTTCTCATGAAATGCAAGAATTGGAATATTTCAGTAGTGTCTTGTCGTGGTTTACATTGTCACAGCTACATTCTCATGAATTTTTCAAAGTTTATTTTGAATTTATGCCGTGAAATTCAAGAGTTGGAGTATTTCAGTAGTGACTTGTTGTGCTTTACCTTGTCACAGTTCCATTCTCTTGATTTTTCTAAGTTCATTTGGAATTTCTGTCATGAAATGCAAGAGTTGGAATATTTCAGTAGTGACTTGTTGTGCTTTACCTTGTCAAAGTTACATTCTCTTGATTTTTCTAAGTTCATTTTGAATTTCTGTCGTGAAATGCAAGAGTTGGAATATTTCAGTAGTGTTTTGTTGTGCTTTACCGTGTCACAGTTACATTCTGTGGATTTTCATAGTTTATTTTGTATTTTTTTCATTGAAATGCAAGAGTTGGAATATTTCAGTAGTGACTTGTTGTGCTTTACCTTGTCACAGTTACATTCTCTTGATTTTTCGAAGTTCATTTTGAATTTCTGTCGTGAAATGCAAGAGTAAAAATATTTCAGTAGTGTTTTGTTGTGCTTTACCTTGTCACAGTTACATTCTGTTGATTTTCATAGTTCATTTTGAATTTCTTTCATTGAAATGCAAGAGTTGGAATATTTCAGTAGTGTTTTGTTGTACTTTACCTTGTCACAGTCACATTCTGTTGATTTTTATAGTTCATTTTGAATGTCTTTCATTGAAATGCAAGAGCTGGAATATTTCAGTAGTGTTTTGTTGTGCTTTACCTTGTCACAGTTACATTCTCTTGATTTTTCGAAGTTCATTTTGAATTTCTGTCGTAAAATGCAAGAGTTGGAATATTTCACTAGTGTTTTGTTGTGCTTTAACTTGTCACAGTTAGATTCTGTTGATTTTCATAGTTCATTTTGAATTTCTTTCATTGAAATGCAAGTGTTGGAATATTTCAGTAGTGTTTTGTTGTGCTTTACCTTGTCACAGTTTCATTCTCTTAATTTTTCAAAGTTCATTTTGAATTTCTTTCGTGAAATGCAAGAATTGGAATACTTCAGTAGTGTCTTGTCGTGGTTTACCTTGTCACAGCTACATTCTCATGATTTTTCAAAGTTCATTTTGAATTTCTGTCGTGAAATGCAAGAGTTGGAATATTTCATTAGTGTGTTGTTGTGATTTACCTTTTCACAGTAACATTCTGTTGATTTTAATAGTTCAATTTGTATTAATTTCATTGAAATGCAAGATTTGGAATATTTCAGTAGTGTTTTGTTGTGCTTTACCTTGTCACAGTTACATTCTCTTGATTTTTCGAAGTTCATTTTGAATTTCTATCGTGAAATGCAAGAGTTGGAATATTTCAATAGTGTTTTGTTGTGCTTTACCTTGTCACAGTTACATTCTGTTGATTTTCATAAATCATTTTGAATTTCTTTCATTGAAATGCAAGAGTTGGAATATTTCAGTAGTGTTTTGTTGTGCTTTACCTTGTCACAGTTACATTCTCTTGATTTTTCGAAGTACATTTTGAAATTCTGTCGTGAAATGCAAGAGTTGGAATATTTCAGTAGTGTTTTGTTGTGCTTTACCTTGTCACAGTTACAGTCTGTTGATTTTCATAGTTCATTTTGAATTTCTTTTATTGAAATGCAAGAGTTGGAATATTTCAGTAGTGTTTTGTTGTGCTTTACCTTGTCACTGTTACATTCTGTTGATTTGCATAGTTCATTTTGAATTTGTTTCATTGAAATGCAAGAGTTGGAATATTTCAGTAGTGTTTTGTTGTGCTTTACCTTGTCACAGTTGCATTCTCTTAATTTTCAAAGTTCATTTTGAATTTCTGTCATGAAATGCAAGAGTTGGAATTTTTCAGTAGTGTCTTGTCGTGGTTTACCTTGTCACAGCTACATTCTCATGATTTTTCAAAGTTCATTTTGGATTTCTTTCGTTGAAATGCAAGAGTTGGAATATTTCAGTAGTGACTTGTTGTGCTTTACCTTGTCACAGTTCCATTCTCTTGATTTTTCGAAGTTCATTTTGAATTTCTGTCGTGAAATGCAAGAGTTGGAATATTTCAGTAGTGACTTGTTGTGCTTTACCTTGTCAAAGTTACATTCTCTTGATTTTTCGAAGTTCATTTTGAATTTCTGTCGTGAAATGCAAAAGTTGGAATATTTAAGTAGTGTTTTGTTGTGCTTTACCTTGTCACAGTTACATTCTGTTTATTTTCATAGTTCATTTTGAATTTCTTTCATTGAAATGCAAGAGTTGTACTATTTCAGTAGTGTTTTGTTGTGCTTTACCTTTTCACAGTTACATTATCTTAATTTTTAAAATTTTATTTTGAATTTCTTTCGTGAAATGCAAAATTGGAATATTTCAGTAGTGTCTTGTCGTGGTTTACCTTGTCACAGCTACATTTTCATGATTTTTCAAAGTTTATTTTGAATTTCTGTCGTGAAATGCAAGAGTTGGAATATTTCTCTAGTGACTTGTTGTGCTTTACCTTGTCACAGTTACATTCTCTTGATTTTTCGAAGTTCATTTTGAATTTCTGTCGTGAAATGCAAGAGTTGGAATATTTCAGTAGTGTTTTGTTGTGCTTTACCTTGTCACAGTTACATTCTGTTGATTTTCATAGTTCATTTTGAATTTCTTTCATTGAAATGCAAGAGTTGGAATATTTCAGTAGTGTTTTGTTGTGCTTTACCTTGTCACAGTTACATTCTGTTGATTTTCATAGTTCATTTTGAATTTCTTTCATTGAAATGCAAGAGTTGGAATATTTCAGTAGTGTTTTGTTGTGCTTTACCTTGTAACAGTTACATTCTCTTGATTTTTCGAAGTTCATTTTGAATTTCTGTCGTGAAATGCAAGAGTTGGAATATTTCATTTGTGTTTTGTTGTGCTTTACCTTGTCACAGTTACATTCTTTTGATTTTCATAGTTCATTTTGAATTTCTGTCATTGAAATGCAAGAGTTGGAATATTTCAGTAGTGTTTTGTTGTGCTTTACCTTGTCACTGTTACATTCTCTTAATTTTTCAAAGTTCATTTTGAATTTCTTTCGTCAAATGCAAGAATTGGAATATTTCAGTAGTGTCATGTCGTGGTTTACCTTGTCACAGCTACATTCTCATGATTTTTCAAAGTTCATTTTGAATTTCTGTCGTGAAATGCAAGAGTTGGAATATTTCAGTATTGACTTTTTGTGCTTTACCTTGTCACAGTTACATTCTCTTTATTTTTAGAATTTCATTTTGAATTTCTGTCGTGAAATTCAAGAGTTGGAATATTTCAGTAGTGTGTTGTTGTGCTTTACCTTGTCACAGTTACATTCTGTTGATTTTCATAGTTCATTTTGTATCTCTTTCATTGAAATGCAAGAGTTGGAATATTTCAGTAGTGTTTTGTTGTGCTTTACCTTGTCACAGTTACATTCTCTTGATTTTTCGAAGTTCATTTTGAATTTCTGTCGTGAAATGCAAGAGTTGAATATTTCAATAGTGTTTTGTTGTGCTTTACCTTGTCACAATTACATTCTGTTGATTTTCATAGTTCATTTTGAATTTCTTTCATTGAAATGCAAGAGTTGGAATATTTCAGTAGTGTTTTGTTGTGCTTTACCTTGTCACAGTTACATTCTCTTGATTTTTCGAAGTTCATTTTGAATTTCTGTCTTAAAATGTAAGAGTTGGAATATTTTAGTAGTTTTTTGTTGTGCTCTACATTGTCACATATACATTATCTTTATTTTACAATATAATTTTTTATTTATTTAATTTTAATGAAAGTTTTTGAATAGTTCAGTATTGTTTTGTTGTAATTTAAATTTTAAATGTTACATTCTGTTGATTTGCATAGCTCATTTTGAATTTCTTTCATTGAAATGCAAGAGTTGGAATATTTCAGTAGTGTTTTGTTGTGCTTTACCTTGTCAGAGTTGCATTCTCTTAATTTTCAAAGTTCATTTTTAATTTCTCTCATGAAATGCAAGAATTGGAATATTTCAGTAGTGTCTTGTCGTGGTTTACCTTGTCACAGCTACATTCTCATGATTTTTCAATGTTCATTTTGAATTTCTGCCGTGAAATTCAAGAGTTGGAATATTTCAGTAGTGACTTGTTGTGCTTTACCTTGTCACAGTTCCATTCTCTTGATTTTTTGAAGTTCATTTTGAATTTCTGCCGTGAAATGTAAGAGTTGGAATATTTCAGTAGTGTTTTGTTGTGCTTTACCTTGTCACAGTTATATTCTGTTGATTTTCAGAGTTCATTTTGAATTACTTTCATTGAAATGCAAGAGTTGTAATATTTCAGTAGTGTTTTGTTGTGCTTTACCTTGTCACAGTTACATTCTGTTGATTTTCATAGTTCATTTTGAATTTCTTTCATTGAAATGCAAGAGTTGGAATATTTCAGTAGTGTTTTGTTGTGCTTTACCTTGTCACAGTTACATTCTCTTAATTTTCAAAGTTCATTTTGAATTTCTCTCGTAAAATGCAAGAATTGGAATATTTCAGTAGTGTCTTGTCGTGGTTTACCTTGTCACAGCTACATTCTCATGAATTTTTCAAAGTTTATTTTGAATTTCTGTCGTGAAATGCAAGAGTTGGAATATTTCAGTAGTGATTTGTTGTGCTTTACATTGTATCATTTTCATTCTCTTTATTTTTAGATTTTCTTTTCTAATTTCTGTAGTTAAATGCAAGAGTTTGAATATTTCAGTAGTGTTTTGTTGTGCTTTACCGTGTCACAGTTACATTCTATTGATTTTAATACTTCATTTTTAATTTCTTCCATTGAAATGCGAGATTTGGAATATTTCATCAGTGTTTTGTTGTGCTTTAACTTGTAACAGTTACATTCTCTTGATTTTTCGAAGTTCATTTTGAATTTCTGTCGTGAAATGCAAGAGTTGGAATATTTCAATAGTGTTTTGTTGTGCTTTACCTTGTAACAGTTACATTCCGTTGATTTTCATAGTTCATTTTGAATTTCTTTCATTGAAATGCAAGAGTTGGAATATTTCAGTAGTGATTTGTTGTGCTTTAGCTTGTCACTGATACATTCTCTTAATTTTTCAAAGTTCATTTTGAATTTCTTTCGTGAAATGCAAGAATTGGAATATTTCAGTAGTTTCTTGTCGTGGTTTACCATGTCACAGCTACATTCTCATGATTTTTCAAAGTTCATTTTGAATTTCTGTCGTGAAATGCAAGAGTTGGAATATTTCAGTAGTGACTTGTTGTGCTTTACCTTGTCACAGTTACATTCTCTTGATTTTTCGAAGTTCATTTTGAATTTCTGTCGTGAAATGCAAGAGTTGGAATATTTCTGTAGTGTTTTGTTGTGCTTTACCTTGTCACAGTTACATTCTGTTTATTTTCATAGTTAATTTTGAATTTCTTTCATTGAAATGCAAGAGTTGGAATATTTTAGTAGTGTTTTGTTGTGCTTTTCCTTGTCACAGTTACATTCTGTTGATTTTCATAGTTAATTTTGTATTTTTTTCATTGAAATTCAATAGTTGGAATATTTCAGTAGTGTTTTGTTGTGCTTTACCTTGTCACAGTTACATTCTCTTAATTTTCAAAGTTCATTTTGAATTTCTCTCGTAAAATGCAAGAATTGGAATATTTCAGTAGTGTCTTGTCGTGGTTTACCTTGTCACAGCTACATTCTCATGAATTTTTCAAAGTTTATTTTGAATTTCTGTCGTGAAATGCAAGAGTTGGAATATTTCAGTAGTGACTTGTTGTGCTTTACCTTGTCACAGTTACATTCTCTTTATTTTTCTAATTTCATTTTGAATTTCTGTCGTTAAGTTCAAGAGTTGTAAAATTTAAGTTGTGTTTTGTTGTGCTTTACATTGTCACAGTTACATTATCTTTATTTTCATAGTTCATTTTGAATTTCTTTCATTGAAATGCAAGATTTGGAATATTTCAGCAGTGTTTTGTTGTGCTTTACCTTGTAACAGTTACATTCTCTTGATTTTTTTAAGTTCATTTTGAATTTCTGTCGTGAAATGCAAGAGTTGGAATATTTCAATAGTGTTTTGTTGTGCTTTACCTTGTCACAGTTACATTCTGTTGATTTTCATAGTTCATTTTGAATTTCTTTCATTGAAATGCAAGAGTTGGAATATTTCAGTAGTGATTTGTTGTGCTTTACCTTGTCACAGTTACATTCTCTTATTTTTTCAAAGTTCATTTTGAATTTCTTTCGTGAAATGCAAGAATTGGAATATTTCAGTAGTGTCTTGTCGTGGTTTACCTTGTCACAGCTACATTCTCATGATTTTTCAAAGTTCATTTTGAATTTCTGTCGTGAAATGCAAGAGTTGGAATATTTCAGTAGTGACTTGTTGTGCTTTACCTTGTCACAGTTACATTCTCTTAATTTTTCAAAGTTCATTTGAATTGGTTACGTGCGCGCACGTAACCTCGTCTAAATTAACCTTAAAAAATGAAATAAAGCTATGTCGACTTTGCATATTTTATTCAGCATATGCGACAATTGATGCAAAAAAAGCATAGAGTTTGCTACTTACTTACTTACATTTTTTTCCCATAATTTCTGGAATTAAATTTTTGTATTGTGCATCCAAATGGGGAATTCAAGAAAGAGTTTATTACTTACTTACGATTTTTTCATACTTTCTTGAATAAAGTATATGTATTGTCTATCCAAGGGGTGACGTCAAAAAAGAGTGTGTTACTTACAAATATTTTCATATTTTCTTGAATGAAATGTCTTCTTTGTGTATCAAAGAGATGAATTCAAGAAAGAGTTTGTTACTTACTTACTTACCTACTTACAATTTTTTCATAATGACATAATGACATATCCAACAACGAATGTTGATAAAGAATTTATTCATTCTGATACCTAGATTTTGTCAATGTTACCTCATGTGTCTGACAATAGATGTATGCCAATTCCTTTTCTCAAATCTCCGATGTTTTAATATACATTCTAAACTGTTGATATGCTAGCTTACTCTAAAAATAATGAAAATATAACAATGTAATGCATAATATATTTTTAATGAAATAATACTATGTAGAATATTAATACAAAATTATATTATGACACATAGTCATACACACGTTCACTCTTAAACATCCAGAAACGATGGTCCCATGATATGGAATAGTTTTTACCATGTCTAATGCATTTATCACGATCAGGTATGACCTTAAGTATCCAGTGCGCGAAGAACCTGACCTCGTCTTCAGGACGATGATAAACCCCTATCAAATTTAAGACACTTAAATTCTTCTAGATTGAAAAGTGGAATCCTAGGGTCACACTTTTGAATTAAAACTTTACCTGTAGGTACATTACCCTTTACATAGAGTGCTTCAACCCCGAAAAAGCTGCAAATTTCACTGACTTCCTCTTGGACATTTCTCAGTTCCTGACCACTGTTACTAAGTGGTGTAATCACTCTATCGTAGAATCCCAGTCTGTTTATACGATGTAATGTAGTACTCCACAAGCTTTTATCATACTCATACATGTTGTAGTTCACTATCCAATGATAACAGTCAATTTCTTCAAGTTCCATTGACAATAATAAAAATGCACATTCAAAGATAACACCACAAGATGATTTTTTCAAACCGATAAATTCTGTGTCATAGAGTCCTATCATCTTGGAAAGTATTAATGTACTTGTTAAGAAGAGAAATACATCGCCAAACTTTTATACCTTCGCTCAAGGTCGAGTGGAGTCATGGCTAAGGGGGATGACTCCTAAAAGCATCTGAATTCATTTTGGGGAGGATTCATAAAACCCTTAGAATTCATTGCGGGGAGGAGTCATAGAACTCTCGGTATCTCTTGCATGCAAATGAAGTCTGGAAATTACATTTTTTTTATAATTTCTATATTGTGTATCCAAGAGGTGAATTCAAAAAGATATTTTATCATTTTAAGATATGTAAAAAAGAAAAAGATAAAAAATATATAAAGTTGAATAATTTCAAATTTAAAAAAAAAATAGTTTGTTTTATGAAAAAAAATTTATTGAATTAGAACCATCAGTCCTCATCATTATGAGCATCCAAAACCGGACTTAAGTTTCACATTTGAACTAGAGAATTGTATTTTCCATAATTTTCTTACAAGAAATAAGAGTTTACGGTCAAAAAACCCTTATTAGCTCAGATTTTAAGGAAATAGTTTTATTTTTCGATCCAAAAATAGACTTAAGTTTCACATTTGAACCAGAGAATTGTATTTTCCATAATTTTATTACCAAAAACTAGAGTTTACGGTCCAAAACCCTTAATAGCTCAGATTTTACGGAAATAGCGTGTCTGACAATAGATGTACGCAAATTCCTTTTCTTACATCTCTGATGTTTTAATGGATATTCTAAACGCTTGATATGCTAGCTTACTCTAAAAAATAATGAACACATAACAATGTAATATTTTTAATGAAATAATGATATGTAGAATATTAATACAAAAATATATTATGATACATTATTAATATCAATGATTAACTTTGGACATTTTGAATCTGTTCCATAAAATAGTTCACCATGTTCTCTCTTGATAATAGAGTTATTGTCTTCTCTTAGTTCGTAATCAGTAGAATAATCATTATTCAATTTTGAATCAGACACAATTTTTACTGGTGTCTCATGAACAGGCTCAATATGCAATTAACAGCCTCTATTTTCTGTCCGTTTTTAAGTTTTGATGTTGCTCCTTACTTTCAGTTGAAGAAACGATATTCCAGTTCTTGCATTTCATGAAAGAAATTCAAAATGAACTTTGAGAAATTAAGAGAATGTAACTGTGACAAGGTAAAGCACAACAAAACACTACTGAAATATTCCAACTCTTGCATTTCAATGAAAGAAATTCAAAATGAACTATGAAAATCAAAAGAATGTAACTGTGACAAGGTAAAAAAAAACAAAACACTAATGAAATATTACAACTCTTTAATTTCAAGAAAGAAATTAAAAATTAACTTCGAAAAATAAAGAGAATGTAACTGTGACAAGCTAAAGCACAACAAGTCACTACTGAAATATTCCAACTCTTGCATTTCACGACAGAAATTCAAAATGAACTTTGAAAAATCATGAGAATGTAGCTGTGACAAGGTAAACCACGACAAGACACTACTGAAATATCCCAATTCTTGCATTTCATGAAAGAAATTCAAAATGAACTTTGAAAAATCAAGAGAATGTAACTGTGACAAGGTAAAGCACAACAAAACACTACTGAAATATTCCAACTCTTGCATTTCAATGAAAAAAAATTCAAAATGAACTATCAAAATCAACAGAATGTAACTGTGACAAAGTAAAGCACAACAATACACAACTGAAATATTCCAACCCTTGAATTTCACAACATAAATTTAAAATGAACTTAGAAAAATCAAGAGAATGTAGCTATGACAAGGTAAAGCACAACAAGTCACTACTGAAATATTTCAATTCTTGCCTTTCAACGATAGAAATCCAAAATGAACTTTGAAAAATCATGAGAATGTAGACGTGACAAGGTAAACCACGACAAGACACGACTGAAATATTCCAATTCTTGCATTTCAAGAAAGAAATTCAAAATGAACTTCGAAAAATTAAGAGAATTTAACTGTGACAAGGTAAGGCACAACAAAACACTACTGAAATATTCCAACTCTTGCATTTCAATGAAAGAAATTCAAAATGAACTATGAAAATCAACAGAATGTAACTGTGACAAGGTAAAGCACAACAAAACACTACTGAAATATTCCAACTCTTGCATTTCACGACAGAAATTCAAAATGAACTTCGAAAAATAAAGATAATGTAACTGGGACAAGGTAAAGCACAACAAGTCACTACTGAAATATTCCAACTCTTGCATTTCACGACAGAAATTAAAAATGAACTTTGAAAAATCATGAGAATGTAGCTATGACAAGGTAAACCACGACAAGACACTACTGAAATATTCCAATTCTTGCATTTTACGAGAGAAATTCAAAATGAACTTTGAAAATTAAGAGAATGTAACTGTGACAAGGTAAAGCACAACAAAACACTACTGAAATATTCGAACTCTTGTATTTCAATGAAAGAAATTCAAAATGAACTATGAAAATCAACAGAATGTAACTGTGACAAGGTACAGCACAACAAAACACTACTGAAATATTCCAGCTCTTGCATTTCAATGAAAGAAATTCAAAATGAACTATGAAAATCAACAGAATGTAACTGTGACAAGGTAAAGAATAACAAAACACTACTGAAATATTCCAACTCTTGCATTTCACGACAGAAATTCAAAATGAACTTCGAAAAATCAAGAGAATGAAACTGTGACAAGGTAAAGCCCAACAAGTCACTACTGAAATATTCCAACTCTTGCATTTCACGACAGAAATTCAAAATGAACTTCGAAAAATCATGAGAATGTACCTGTGACAAGGTAAACCACGAATAGACACTACTGAAATATTCCAATTCTTGCATTTCACGAGAGAAATTCAAAATGAATTTTGAAAATTAAGAGAATGTAACTGTGACAAGGAAAAGCACAACAAAACACTACTGAAATATTCCACCTCTTGCATTTCAATGAACGAAATTCAAAATGAACTCTGAAAATCAACAGAATGTAACTGTGACAAGGTAAAGCACAACAAAACACTACTGAAATATTCCAACTCTTGCATTTCAATGAAAGAAATTCAAAATGAACTATGAAAATCAACAGAATGTAACTGTGACAAGGTAAAGCACAACAAAACACTACTGAAATATTCCAACTCTTGCATTTCACGACAGAAATTCAAAATGAACTTCGAAAAATCAAGAGAATGTAACTGTGAAGAGGTAAAGCACAACAAGTCACTACTGAAATATTCCAACTCTTGCATTTCCACGAAAGAAATCCAAAATGAACTTTGAAAAGTCATGAGAATGTAGCCGTGACAAGGTAAACCACGATAATACACTACTGAAATATTCCAATTCTTGCATTTTACGAGAGAAATTCAAAATGAACTTTGAAAATTAAGAGAATGTAACTGTGACAAGGTAAAGCACAACAAAACACTACTGAAATATTCAAACTCTTGCATTTCAATGAAAGAAATTCAAAATGAACTATGAAAATCAACAGATTGTAACTGTGACAAGGTAAAGCACAACAAAACACTACTGAATTATTCCAACTCTTGCATTTCAATGAAAGAAATTCAAAATGAACTATGAAAATCAACAGAATGTAACTGTGACAAGGTAAAGAATAACAAAACACTACTGAAATATTCCAACTCTTGCATTTCACGACAGAAATTCAAAATGAACTTCGAAAAATCAAGAGAATGTAACTGTGAAAAGGTAAAGCACAACAAGTCACTACTGAAATATTCCAACTCTTGCATTTCACGACAGAAATTCAAAATGAACTTCGAAAAAATATGAGAATGTAGCTGTGACAAGGTAAACCACGACAAGACACTACTGAAATATTCCAATTCTTACATTTCACGAGAGAAATTCAAAATGAACTTTGAAAATTAAGAGAATGTAACTGTGACAAGGTAAACCACAACAAAACACTGCTGAAATATTCCAAATCTTGCATTTCAATGAACGAAATTCAAAATGAACTATGAAAATCAACAGAATGTAACTGTGACAAGGTACAACACAACAAAACACTACTGAAATATTCCAGCTCTTGCATTTCAATGAAAGAAATTCAAAATGAACTATGAAAATCAACAGAATGTAACTGTGACAAGGTAAAGAATAACAAAACACTACTGAAATATTCCAACTCTTGCATTTCACGACAGAAATTCAAAATGAACTTCGAAAAATCAAGAGAATGTAACTGTGAAAAGGTAAAGCACAACAAGTCACTACTGAAATATTCCAACTCTTGCATTTCACGACAGAAATTCAAAATGAACTTCGAAAAATCATGAGAATGTACCTGTGACAAGGTAAACCACGACAAGACACTACTGAAATATTCCAATTCTTGCATTTCACGAGAGAAATTCAAAATGAATTTTGAAAATTAAGAGAATGTAACTGTGACAAGGTAAAGCACAACAAAACACTACTGAAATATTCCAACTCTTGCATTTCAATGAACGAAATTCAAAATGAACTATGAAAATCAACAGAATGTAACTGTGACAAGGTAAAGCACAACAAAACACTACTGAAATATTCCAACTCTTGCATTTCAATGAAAGAAATTCATAATGAATTATGAAAATCAACAGAATGTAACTGTCACAATGTAAAGCACAACAAAACACAACTGAAATATTCCAACTCTTGCATTTCACGACAGAGATTCAAAATGAACTTCGAAAAGTCAAGAGAATGTAACTGTGACAAGGTAAAGCACAACAAGTCACTACTGAAATATTCCAACTCTTGCATTTCCACGAAAGAAATCCAAAATGAACTTTGAAAAGTCATGAGAATGTAGCCGTGACAAGGTAAACCACGATAAGACACTACTGAAATATTCCAATTCTTGCATTTTACGAGATAAATTCAAAATGAACTTTGAAAATTAAGAGAATTTAACTGTGACAATGTAAATCAAAACAAAACACTACTGAAATATTCCAACTCTTGCATTTCAATGAAAGAAATTCAAAATGAACTATGAAAATAAAAAGAACGTAACTGTGTCAAGGTAAAACACAACAAAACACTTCTGAAATATTCCAGCTCTTGCATTTCAATGAAAGAAATTCAAAATGAACTATGAAAATCAACAGAATGTAACTGTGACAAGGTAAAGAATAACAAAACACTACTGAAATATTCCAACTCTTGCATTTCACGACAGAAATTCAAAATGAACTTCGAAAAATCAATAGAATGAAACTGTGACAAGGTAAAGCACAACAAGTCACTACTGAAATATTCCAACTCTTGCATTTCACGACAGAAATTCAAAATGAACTTCGAAAAATCATGAGAATGTAGCTGTGACAAGGTAAACCACGACAAGACACTGCTGAAATATTCCAAATCTTGCATTTCAATGAACGAAATTCAAAATGAACTTTGAAAATTAAGAGAATGTAACTGTGACAAGGTAAAGCACAACAAAACACTGCTGAAATATTCCAAATCTTGCATTTCAATGAATGAAATTCAAAATGAACTATGAAAATCAACAGAATGTAACTGTGACAAGGTACAACACAACAAAACACTACTGAAATATTCCAGCTCTTGCATTTCCAATGCGAAAGAAATCTCAAGAATGAACTATGAAAAATCAAAAGAATTGTCAACATGTGACAAGGTAAAGCACAACAAAACACTACTGAAATATTCCAACTCTTGCATATCACGACAGAAATTCAAAATGAACTTTGAAAAATAAAGAGACTGTAACTGTGACAAGGTAAATCACAACAAGTCACTACTGAAATATTCCAACTCTTCCATTTAACAACAGAAATTCAAAATTAACTTTGAAAAATCATGAGAATGTAGCTGTGAAAAGGTAAACCAACGACAAGACATTGCATTTCAATGAAAGAAATTCAAAATGAACTATGAAAATCAACAGAATGTAACTGTGACAAGGTAAAGCACAACAAAACACTATTGAAATATTCCAACTCTTGCATTTCACGAAAGAAATTCAAAATAAACTTTGAAAAATTAAGAGA
This sequence comes from Artemia sp. Qi Xiang Cuo, assembly GCF_049724085.1. Lineage (NCBI taxonomy): Eukaryota > Metazoa > Arthropoda > Branchiopoda > Anostraca > Artemiidae > Artemia > Artemia sp. Qi Xiang Cuo. The sequence goes on from NC_142796.1 coordinate 15,046,497, forward strand.
ATGTAACAGTGACAAGGGAAAGCACAACAAAACACTACTGAAGTATTCCAACTCTTGAAATAACACTATTGAAATATTCCAATTCTTGCATTTCACGACAGAAATTCAAAATGAACTTCGAAAAATCAAGAGAATGTAACTGTGACAAGGTAAAGCACAACAAAACACTACTGAAATATTCCAATTCTTGCATTTCAATGAAAGAAATTCAAAATGAACTATGAAAATCAACAGAATGTAACTGTGACAAGGTAAAGCACAACAAAACACTACTGAAATATTCCAACTCTTGCATTTCAATGAAAGAAATTCAAAATGAACTAGGAAAATCAACAGAATGTAACTGTGACAAGGTAAAGCACAACAAAACACTACTGAAATATTCCAACTCTTGCATTTCACGACAGAAATTCAAAATGAACTTCGAAAAATCAAGAGAATGTAACTGTGACAAGGTAAAGCACAACAAGTCACTACTGAAATATTCCAACTCTTGCATTTCACGACAGAAATTCAAAATGAACTTTGAAAAATCATGAGAATGTAGCTGTGACAAGGTAAACCACGACAACACACTACTGAAATATTCCAACTCATGCATTTCAATAAATAAATCCAAAATGAGATTTTAAAAATCCAGAGAATGAAACCTTGAATAGTTAAACCACAAAAAATCACTAATGAAATATTCCAATTCTTGCATTTCAAGGAAAGAAATCCAAAATTAACTTTGAAAAAAAAAATGAATCTAGACGTGACAAGTTAAATCACGACAAGAAACTACTGAAATATTCCAACTCTTGCATTTGACGAAAGAAATTCAAAATGAACTTTGAAAAATTAAGAGAATGTAACTGTGACAAGGTAAAGCACAACAAAACACTACTAAAATATTCCAACTCTTGCATTTCAATGAAAGAAATTCAAAATGAACTATGAAAATCAACAGAATGTAACTGTGACAAGGTAAAGCACAACAAAACACTACTGAAATATTCCAACTCTTGCATTTAACGACAGAAATTCAAAATGAGCTTCGAAAAATCAAGAGAATGTAACTCTGACAAGGTAAAGCACAACAAGTCTGTACTGAAATATTCCCACTCTTGCATTTCAATAAAATAAATTCAAACTGAACTTTGAAAAATCATGAGAATGTAGCTGTGACAAGGTAAACTACGAGAAGACACTACTGAAATATTCCAATTCTTGCATTTCGCGAAAGAAATTCAAAATGAACTTTGAAAAATTAAGAGAATGTAACTGTGACAAGGTAAAGCACAACAAAACACTACTGAAATATTCCAACTCTTGCATTTCAATGAAAGAAATTCAAAATGAACTACTTGCCCTTGAGGCAGATACCGTTTATTTTCGATTCTGAATATTTTTGGTTTTCCCTCCAAAATTGACCCCTGCCCTCAGAAATGGAGGAAGGAGGGGCCTCTGAGCCTTGCCCTTGAGGCAGATCCCATTTATTTTTGATTCTGAGTATTTTCGGTTTTCCCTCCAAAATTGACCCCCCCCTCCTCTGCCCTCAGAAATGGGGCAACGAAGGGCCTCTGAGCCTTCCCCTTGAGGCAGATCCCGTTTATTTTCGGTTCTGAGTATTTTTGGTTTTCCCTCCAAAATTGACCCCCCTTCCCTCAGAAATGGGGGAAGGAGGGGTCTCTGAGCCTTCCCCTTGAGGCAGATCCCGTTTATTTTCGATTATGAGTATTTTTGGTTTTCCCTCCAAAATTGACCCCCCCCCTCCCCTGCTCTCAGAAATGGGGGAAGGAGGGAACGTTAAACTATTTTAAATTGACAACACTGTCCAAACATCACATGTGTATTATACAGTACACAATCACCCCATCTCCCCAAAAACACTTTTCTGCTATTTCTTGTTAAGTTTTTTTATTTCTAAACTATTTTAAATTGACAACACATTGAAGTATTTGCAAATGCTAAACCCTTTTCTTTTTTTCTCCACCTTAGTAGGATCAAATTCGCGAATCCTACACTCCAATTCGCAAATCTCATTACCCCTTTTTAAAATTACCGGTTTTTTTTAAGAATGTGGACGTGAACTCATGACGTACATTTATTATGCAATTGACAACAAAAACAGAAAAAAAACTCTTTGACCACATTATACACTGCCAAATAACTAGTCTGGTAACCCGCCATGGAAAGCTGCCAGGGAACGTGCTGTACGAAATATGGTACCTCTTACCCTACTGACGAGAAGCTTAAAAATCTCAGAGTGATGTTTATGAAACTATTTTATATACGGTACACCAAATTTGACTCCATTTTCGCACTCATATCGTCTTTTTACATCGGAAAAATAATTCAGTTCAAGAAAAACGAACAATTACCGGAACTTAATTGTTTTGTTAGGAAAGTGAGAAAACTGACACGATACGCAAAAAAAAAACTAGTTTTGCTTCGACCTAGTATGCGCAACTTTGGATATGCTGTTGAGTTTTTTTTCTCTATAACATGGCGTAAAAATCATTTTTGTTGCAATTTGTTTGGGTTAAATTCTAGTTTGCCTGTACTACTACAAGAATGGCAGTTCCCCTTATACACAAGACCATTTACTTTTTTAATTTTTACTGCCACTGTTTACTTTCATTCGAAAAAACTTATTTTTTAGTTAATTTTTGTACGAACTCATGGGCTCCTAAAATATTGAGATTCAAGATCAAGATTGAATATAGGCAAAGCCTTTTACGCAATCATAGTAGCTGGGCCTATGCCATTTTTTTAAGTATACAATCTGGACACTGGTTCTGAGCAGTAAAATTCCAGAAATTTCGCTCAAAATCAAATATTTCATCAACTATGCCTAATAGGTCATATTTTTCTCGGAAAATATCCAGCTTGGCAGGCTTTAAACCGTTATTTACGTATTGCAAGAGCTTGACGTGCAATAGCTCTGCTAATTGTGTGTTACGCCTTATTACTAGCATAGTGACCTAAAGTAATACGTACTAAGAAACGTCAATAGCAACAATTATGTGCATTAATAAATAATATCGAGTTTATACGTTCTTGCTGCATAACATTGGATTGGTTAATTGGGTTAGAAGTGCGTAAGACTTAGAAAGACGATTTACGCAGAGAAGTTACACAAGTAACACTGTGACCTATAGGTTTACTAATAAATTGCGTCGGAGTTAAGGTTCCTAAACAGAAACACGATACTATTGTATTCAACAAAAAATCAATTTTCAGTAACCATGTGTGTCAATTCGGGAAGGGGGTGGGGGGCTTAGACTTAAAAAAATCTTATTATGTATTTTCATTGAAAAAAACCTTATTTGGTGTTTTCAGTAAAAAATCGATAAAATTGCACCCAGCTTTAGATTTTGAAAAAAAAAATCTTACGTCCACCCCCTCCTACACTTTGTCTATTGACATCTCATTAGTAATTGATTAGTCCCCGAATGGGGCGGAAAGATCTCCAAACGGCCGAAGAGAGGCCAACCACTTGTGCTCGGTTTAGGTCTAATATCACTCTTTACTTTCAGTTGAAAAGAACTGTTTACTTTTATTTAATCTCTGATCATTTCTAATAGTATCCCAGGGATTACCATAAATCCGAGAAGAGTCCACTCAAACAAGACTAGACCCCGGCGCCGCGCCGATGAGGGAAGACCGTCGGTGGCGGGGCCAGAAGCAGCGCACCGCCCCGCACCGCCGGTAAGATGTCGGCGGCGCGCCACCGGCGCGATCAATGTTGACCGCAAACATTAATGTTTTCATCAATTTTTCTCAAATCACAGCTTAAATTTACAACAGATTCGAGCCTATTCGTGAGTTCAAAACTTCACAAGTCGCTGGCTGGAAACTGGTATTCTTCGTTATTCATCAGGAGAAGTAGAAATCTGGTAGAAATGAAATGGTTGCGGCGTTTCAGAACCCTTGCATAATAGTTGAAGTATCTATTAGCTATGTATTCTTAACATAAATAATTATTAAAATTAGCAGTGTTTTTTCATCGAGCATTACTGCATACAAGACTTCAAATACCGTGTCACAAAATTCGTCAGCTATCTGGGTAAAAACTTTGAATATAAGTTTGAACTTAGAAGCTTAATTTTTTCATAACGCCCTTTGCCTATATCTGTTTTGTCACATTTAAAACAATTGAAAAGGGCGACTTTGATACTGATTGTTTTGTTTTATGTTCTTTTGGATTCCTAAAAAGCCTTCCTTGTATTAAAAACTCGTTTTCAATAACAATTTAAAAAAAATACAATTTAAATTTTTTTTTCGCTTCGTTATAGTATATGTCATGTAGGCTAAAGCTGAACTACTGCTTTTTTATTGCTTTTGGCTGCTCTTTTGGATATTATTCATTTTTTCTTTTGGGGATTCATTCCAAATTATAAACTCATAATAACCTAATATTAGCTAAACTATAAACTGCACCTAAAAGGAATAAATTTATCAAATTGAAAAATACATGATGAACACTTCACATGAGAACACTTCAATTACAATGAAACAGCAAACACTTAAGGGTTTATTCAGTATGAAGAAAAATGAAGTGCCAGCTATTTTCTTAGGTAGAAAAAGAAAAGCTCATCCGTTTTAAATGCAATTAAATGAAATAATATGTAGACTGAAGTAGCTCCAAGAAGATGTTGAGATTTTCTTCCTAGTTCGTCACTTTTAATCCAAGCAAAATGTTAGGAGACTTAGTATCAGTTATTGAATTTAAGCTTTGATTTTCAAATGCTCACAAAAATTAACAAATTTAAGAAAGTCGCAACAATAAGTCACCTGTGGTCAAAATACTCAAATACTCCTCTTTGATCCCCGCCCAGGCTCAAAGCTTCTGCTATGGTCATATCAATGGAAATCTCCAAAGAGTTTCTTTTTAAAATAGCTTTCAAGCGTAGTTAGGGGTATTTAGCCTTTTTGCTTTTCTTCAAAGCTTTGAATTTTTTAAACCGCTGTAGATACGTAAGAACGTTGCAACATCTAGTACCCTGAGGTCATAAGACTGTCAAAGGCTCCTCCTTGAACCTCCCAAATTGAAAGCTTTTATTATGACCTGGCCTTTTAATGTAACTTGGGCACTGGACCAAGGGCGCCATTATCACCCGAGCGCAACGTTAGGTGGGGATGTCGATATTGCTTTCGTCCCACCAATTCGTTTTAGATTGATTCTGCCTCGTACTTGCGAATGAATGTTTTCGAAGAAAACTCATTTCATCAAAAAGAAAAAAAACGGGTCAGGCGCATGAGTTCCTTTCTCCTTGGATGATAAAACTATAAACATACTGTATCAAGTATAACTAACGAGAATCTTGTTAGTTTTTTTCAACTTTTCAACTTTTTGGCATCCCTGCTTGTAACAAAATAAAATCAAGGTACTATCACTTAAATATAATAACTCCCTATGCCCCCCCTCCGGATACCATCTTGATAGGATACTGTCTCTGCTTTAAATAACAAAAGATAATTAACTTTTTGGCATCCCTGCTTTCAAAAAAAATGGAGGTATTATCATTTAAATATGATAGCTCCTTACCCCCCCTCTGGATATCACCTTGATAGGATGCCGTCTCTGCTTTAAACTAAAAAAAATAACTTTTTGGCATCCCTGCTTTCAACAAAAAAATTTTGAGATATTATCATTTAAATGTAATACCTGCCTACCACCTTGGTTACCACCTTGATAGGATACCGTCTCATCTTTACATTAAAAAACTAATTTACTTAATAATTAACTAGGTCACTATATGGTTCAAACAAACACGCAAGATAACGTAAAACACTTTAGTGTTCCTTGAAAAAAAAATTGAGGGTATGAGTAAAGGGGTACAAAGACAATAACAAAATGCAGAAATTATTCAGATATACCTCAAATTATTGGAAAACTTAGTCATAAATTCGTCGTGGCATTCAATAGGATCCAAAGATCCTAATTAAAAGGGAGCACACACAAAAACCAAATTAGGCCAGTAGCCTATGAGAAATCGCAAAATACCCAAGACAATGAACAAGTCCCAATGGGGGGCCCTGGGTCTATCAAAATATTTCAATGGTTTTTCAGGGAAATTGATTTCATTTTCTTCCGTCTCCACTTTAAATGAAGAAAATAATTATCTTTTTGGTATTCCTGCTTTCAATAAAATAAATGAGGTATTATCATTTTAAAATTATATGCCCCTATCCTCCCCCCCCTATAGGCAACAATTTACAATTTTTTTAATCATATTTTTGGGGTAACTTCATTTTCAATGTTTAATTCCCCAACCTTGTATATCTTAGTCTATAGCTAAATGTGGTCTCAATACAAGTTTTTTTTTTTGGGGGGGGGGGGATAAAAAATTTTCAGAAAGAAGATTATATTTTCTTTAGTCTATCAGGCGTTCAACAATTGAGTATTAAACATTAAGAAAATCTTATCTAAAAACAGTAAAAGAAAAAAATTCCGCAAACTTACAATTCACCTGTAGAAACAATCTGTCGGCTGTCAATTTCAAAATCCAACTGAAAGCTGAAGCTGTATAGTAGTGAATGCGTTCTATAATTCTATTCAACTTGAAAATAAAATCTTGACTACCAAAGATGTAAGAAATAGCAATTGGGAAACTGCATTCGAAATGATTTATACTCGTTTGATAGAGACGATACTTTTTTTTGTCAACATATGAAGAACTGTGAATATTGCAATATTTGCAATTGCATATTGCATCTGTCTGGTTTTTATGAAAAGTAACAAAAGAGACGAAAATTAACGAACGAGAGAGTAGTGAAGAATTATGGTAGGCAAAGTAATATTTGGCAGGGAAAGTCACTGGCGATAAATCGATAGGGATGGCACCGTGATTGCGTGATTTTCGGGGATTCGGGGAATCAAATTTTTTTTCGGAGTGACGCATAGATTTTCGGGGAAATACCCGAAAATTTGGGGATACTGCAAGCCCTGCTTGATTTCTAACCAGGAAAATCAAAATACTAAACCACACGAGAAAGAAAAGCTCCGACTTTGCGGTTGAGGCAATAAAGAATTGCCGCAAAATTAATTTAAAGTCAGCCAAACGCCACCGCCTCTGCCGGTGGCGGCGCGCCTGCGGCGTAGCGACACTTCGGCGGCGTTTGACCGTGCTTCTCGTCGGCGGCGTTCGGTCGATCCGCCGGCGCGGCGCCGGGGTCTAAACAAGATTTTTTTAATCAAATCCGAACTTCTGTACAACAATACTTCGAGAGAAAACCCTCCCTTAGCATAGTTGCTAATAGAATAAAAGAGTAATGTCAAAACGAACTTAAATTATTGCTTTGCAGCCTATGCAACGCACATCTGTAAAACTAGCTGAAATAAACTATCCCAACATTTTCCCTATTTCTAGAACTTTGAAAAACAAGTGCTTTACTGAAACCATCAAAAAACATATATGTTGAAAGAACATAACCGGATAATAAAACCAAAAAAAAATATATAAATATATATACTTAAGGAGTTAAAACAAAAATGGTTTGTTTGAAAATATTATATCAAAGAGCAGAAATGTACGCAACAAATTAGCACATATGCCCGTGCCCCTCCTTACATCTTAGGATTTTTAGATTTGAATGATGTTTATCCGTGCATGTCCACTATGCCTTAAGTTCTTTCTGAAGTTGTTCCTTATCCCAAAGCATCATAAGGCCTTCTAAAAAAGAAAATTTTATGTATGTGGCTGTCTTAGAATATGTTAATTAAGGTGAAATAAACTGTCATTACGGAGTGTGTGATTTTCATTTATAGGATGAATTTTAACTTCAACCCTTCTTTGAAAGTTGAGAAAAAATTATGGTAGAAAACCATTACATATTATCAGGGGCGTAACTCCAACATTTTTATTTGGGGGGGGGGGGAGAGGGGTCTACGTCCGGAGAGTCAAAGGGCATGGGCTATATAATAATTTTCTCTCCTAATTACTGGTGGTGGGCAACTGCTCTCCTTGCCCCCCCCCCACAAAAAACCACAACCCTGCGAGAAGTTTGGTACTTCAGTTTATTCAGTCGTTTGAGCTGCTAAGTGCTAAATTTATAAGACATGCTTTTGAGTTCTTACACCCAAACCATAGCAATATCCGTATTTTTTTTTGTCTTAAATAAAGGTTTACTTTGTATATGTGACTTTTTTTTTTTTTTTTTGTATTTTAGTCTGCTTGTTTTGCCTAAGAGTGGGTTAAAAATAAATACATTTTTTAATCAATTATTTTATTTATCTTCGACTAGTAATCAAGATCATTTTCAAAGTTAAACAACAAAGAAATAAAAAATAAATTTAACTTCTAAAAACAGCAAACCATCATTCTATATCGCCAAAATGTTTTCAAGAGTTTCATTTATATTGTTTTGACATTGTTATTGTGAAGGCAAAATGCGCCTACTTTGAGTTTCAATGAGTTCAGCCTTTCGATGAGTTTTGTCATTGTTATTGTGAAGGGTAAATGTGGCAACTTTGCGCCGAATATTTTGACATGCACGAACTCGGCGTAATGCGCCAATTTGAAAAACTTAATGCGCAATCACCTCAAAAAAGCGCCCAAATGGCGCAAATAAGTACCACTTGGCAACATAGATAATGATGTTGTAACGATAGAATGCTTTAATGTCAGATAAAAATTGTTAGCGTTTGGAAATGGTTGAAGCCACACTGTCCAAATCTAGAGCTTATGTTTAGCCGCTCCCTTCCAAACGGGGGGCGGGCAAACTCCCAACCTGACCAGGCCTAGAACTGCCACTGGTACAGATGCCTATAAAAATTTTATTAGTATCGTTGTCAAAGGAAAGATGAAGTTACATTTTGGTTTCGTCACCTATCAAAATAATAAAAAACAAGTATTCCACTCCGTTTTTACAATTATGGTCACCAGATTTTGCTTCTTCTAGAAAATAAAGTTTATGTGTTTGAAAATTTGAAGGGTCATTATAGACTGGTAACTAACTAACTTGCTTTATGTAACTGACAAGTGCCGGCAACACCTAGCAAATCAGAAGAATATGCTGTAAGGGTTTATTCGGCATTTTGCTATCCCGGCAGCACAGTCTCTTTTTTATAGTTATTTTTGGTGGTTTTAGGCGGGTATTTTACATTAGGGGATAGGGGTAAGGGGTTAGGATCAGATAACAGGAGGCATAATAGGTATAACAGGCACGTTCTCGGGAGACGTTCCCTTCCAGCTCCACCAGTCCACACCGCACCGCCCCCGCTCTGCCCGCGTGACGCCCCGTAGCGTCCCCAAGCGTAACACCTTTCTGGCGCTAAAATGGCCTTTTTAAGAGATAAGTGTGATTAAAAAAAATATGTTTACTATTGTTTTTTAAGTTAATGTTATTTTTATTAAAGAATTTAATGATTACTATTTTTCGCGAAGGAATTTTTTGTTTTGTGTCTACACTTGTAAAAAAAGTTTATAATAGAAGTTAGTTTGAAATCATGTTTTGTACGTGTCCCGTGTGCTTGTATATTCTGGGGTCCTTCTCAGGTAAAAATTAAAGAATTTTCAACATTTTTGATAACAAGTGCCGCATTTGCAATCCTCGTAAGTTTCATAAGACTTACCATTTCGAGTAAGAGGTTGTGACTGTTGTATTGATGAAGTTTGCGATTCCCACGCCAAAGGATTTTTATGCTGAAATTGTCATTACGATAAACGTGGACTGTAGGACTTTTTCTGCTTTAAAATTTGAAAAAAAACTCTCAAAATTTTAGTGTACCCTTAAGAGATTGGTTACGTCGCGGGTTTAAATTATGCTGGGAAGAAATCTATGGTTCAAAATTAAACTATTGGAATAATAAACCAATGTTGTTTTTCCTGTCAAGATGATAGAAATTACGACTATAAACCTACAGACTTTTAAGTGGCTGTTCCTAAATGGGAAGATTCAGTAGTGAATTCAGTGTGCGACCTTGATTCTAATAGTCAAATTGAAAAACACAAGTTCCATATTATTAACGAAAAAAGTCTCATCGATTTTACAAGGAGACACAATAAAAATGAAACAACGCAAAAAATGTAAAATGCATTGTAAAAAAATGTGAACCCGGCTTTTTGCTGTAAGGCAAATATACAAATAACCCTGAAAATCTACCTAATGTGTGTGTTTATGATTAGTTTTATTCCTATATTTTTACTTGTTTAAGAATAGGAAGACAAGTCTGCAAACAAAGATTAGAATATAAGAAGCTACAGTGGCGACAGTAGTCAAATATGATTGTGGAACACGGACTTTTCGAAAAAGGGATGAAGATTTTCTGTGTGTACTCCAGAGAAATTGCTCGAGGATTGTTCTGGGTGCCGGGATGACTGACCTTTTTTCGAACAATAGGCTCTACGAAAAATGTGGTTTATGTTCTTTTCGGCCAACCGTCTAGGGCTAAATGGAAAACAGGTCATCCGAATCTGGGATGGAAAAACGTCATAAAGGAAAACTTAAAGGGAATGGGAACTTCCTGGGAGGATGTAAAGAGGGAGGCTTTGAATAGATTGGGATGGCGAAGGAGTGTGCGTAGCTGTGTTGGCCTCAGGCGGCTTGGTGCTGCGGTTAGTTTTGAGTAGTAGTAGTAGTAGTAGTATCCTTAAGCATTAAAAATGTTTAACCTTACCACGTCCCTAGCATCTAATTAAGAAGAAAATAGGTGTATTCTAGAAAACAAAACCCAAAATAATAAATTTCAGTCAACACACCATCGAAAAAGACAAAGAAAAGCACCAAGGCCTTGTCACTTGAAACAAAACAAAGCATAATTTAAAAAGAAACCTACGGATTTTTATGAACCATATCAAAGAAACCACGAAACGGCAAACTTAACATATCAAACCATAAATTTCTAACAATACAAAGGCTAAGAAACATAGTTCAGAAATGACCAAAAAAACTTGCAGACAAGTCAAACCGTGGAATATCAATCTGAACATCCCATTTATAAGTTTTAGCCAAGACACACCTCCCGGATTCTAAGAAAAATACAACAGAAACAATGAAACAGAAAACTGAACACCCAAAATTATAAGCTTCAGACACCACAGCACCAACGAAAGGCTAAGAAACCTAGCTCGGAATAGGTTGAAATAGCAACCTGAACATCTATAGGCTAACCCTAAATTTAACACAAGGCAAGCCCTGAACGCATAAGAAAGCATCAACAAGTCAAAGCATGAAGCATAGCAAATCATAAATTTCTGTCAACACACTTAGGAAAGTTTAAGAAACAACAAACTTAAAATATATAACCCTAATTTTCTGACAATAAATAAAGGCTAAGAAATGTAGCTCAGAAAAACCAAAGTCATAAGTTCCAGACATGTCAAACCACGAAATACCAAAGTAAACATCCCAATTTATTAGTTTTAGCCAGAACACTTTCCAGATTCCAAGAGACCTAAGTCTGAACAAGCCCGAATAGTAAACTGAAGACATGAAATAATAAGCTTCAAACACTACACACCCACGAAAATACGAGGGCACTTCATATAGAAGGAGTTGTTGTAGAAACTTCGAAAGAGGCTCATGCAATTGGAAATTAAAAGGGATAATCCCCTTTTTATTATGCAAAAGTGATTGAAGGGCAACCAGCCCCTCCCCCACGCCCATCATTTCATCAAACACATTCAATCGAAATTTTGATATAGCCATTTTTTCAGCGTAACCGAAAGGTCCAGAAATTATGTCTTTGATGATAACAACTCTCCACATCCCTCAAGGCAATGGTTGAAAGGTATGCCCTGGGTGCATATATGGTTTTTATAGAAAGAGTGGTCGTAAAAACTTCATATGGAATCATTGAACTATTAATCAGAAGTTCTAGGTGCCCTGTTTAAGGATCGAAGTGATCGAAGGGAAGCTACCCCCTTTTTTTGGTTTCAGACCAAGGCACTTCGTATAGAAGGATCTTTCGTAGAAACTAAGAAAGGGGTTCATTCCATTTAAAATTGCAACATCTAGTGCCCTTTTAAATAGTCGAAAAGGATTGGAGGGCAACAAGACCCCCCCCCCCCCCTACGCCAAAAATTCTCCAAACACATCCAATAAAAATTTTAAGATAGCCATTTTGTTCAGCATAGTTGAAAAGTCCGGTAATTATATGTTTGAAGATAACAACCTCCCCCCCTCCAAAGCCCTCAAGGCAATTGCTGTAAGTTATGCCCCAGGGGCATATAACGTTTTTATGGAAAGAAAAGCCATACAAACTATGGAGGGGGCTCATTCGATTGGAACTAAGAAGTTCTAGTGCCCTGTTTAAGAGTCCTAGTAATTGGAGGGCAACTAGCCCCTCCCTCCTTATGGTCTATTTACCCCAAATACGTCGAATAGAAATTTTAAGATAGCCGTTGGTTTAAAAGCAGTCCAAAAACCACATAACAAGGCCTTTGGGGTTGATAGAACCCACCAGAGTATGGGGGCAAGGGTTGTAAGTTATGCCCCGGGGGAATTTAGGCTTTATGTAAGGGATGGTTGTGTAATATAGAGGAGGTTTATTTGATTGTAAATCTAATGTTCTTATTCCCTTTTAAAAGTCAAAAGTGACGGAGGGCAACTAGTTCCCCCCCCTTCTCCCTAACACCCTCTTTCCCTCAAACGAATCCGATCAAAATTGTGAGATAGCTGTTTTGTGTCCAATATTTCAAAGAACGTATAACAATGGCTTCATAGAGGATAAAACCCTCGAGAGACCAGGGGAAAAGGTTGTAGGTTATGCCCCGGGCATATAAGGCCTTTATGGAGCCGATGGTCGTATAAACTTCTGATCGGATGGGGCTCATTTGATAGGAAATTGGAAGATCTCGTGCGTTTTTTTAATTATTTTTGTTTGTTTTATATTGACATAGTCTTTTCAGGGAAAAAAATCCTTTAAATCTTTTCGTTTTTTAAGACTTTGTTGTTTGGCCTTCTATTTGTATGCTGGAGAAAAATTTTCAGCAATTTTTAACAACATACACCCTTTTAAAAGTCTAGACACAAATAGTACTGTTTAATTTAGTTTCATACCTCCTCTAGTTGACCTGAAATGGAAAACTTGATACCATTTGCAAAAAAATCTGTTTACTTTCTTTGATAGCTTGGATACACTTACGCTATTTTGATTTGGTTAAATTTTGAGAGCAGAAATGGGACGATTGGCGTGGGAGGGTGAGAGTAGAAATGGGATTAGTTGCGCTCAAATTACTTTCGACTATTAAAAGGGCATAAGCCCTTTCTATTTTCAATCGAATGAGCTCTTTTGGAAGTTCCCACGAGAACTCCTTCGGTACGAAGGGGCCTGGTCTAAACAAATACAACAAGAAAAATAATTCATTATACCTACTTCGATCTTTACTATAAAAATGCCAAGCCTTCCAATCACTTTCGACCCTTTAAAAAGGGCACTAGGCCTTTCGATTTCCAATCGAATGAGTCCTTTTGGAAACGACAACGCTTTCTATAATTACCTTATATGCCCCCAGGGCATAAATTACAACCTTTACCCTAAGGTCTGTTAGGGTGGTTGTCATCTTCTAAGACCGAATTTCCAGAACTTTCAACTACGTTAAACAACATGGCTATCTCAAAATTTTGATTGGATGTGTTTGGGAAAATGGTGGGCATGAGAGGGGTGTTAGTTGCCTTCCAATCACTTTTGACTATTAAAAAGGGCACAAGACACTCCAATTTCCAATTGAATAAGCCCATTTCGAAGTTTTTACGACAACTTCTTCAATACAAAGTGCCCAGCTTTAAAAGAAAAAAGTAATAAATAATACAATGTCCCAACATCGTTTTTATATGCTCTCAGGGCATAACTTAAAACCCTTGCCCTGAAGCTTGGGGGGAAGTGTTCTCCTTTTTACTTAGTCCCCGTTTCTTGTCTCGTTCTCGAGTGTTCCCGTTCTTTACTTAGGCAGCACGATCGTGCTGCCTATGATTTATACAACAACTTTCTATATAAAACTTATATACCCCCACGGCATAACTTACAACCCTTGCACTGAGGGCTCTGAGGGGTTTATCATCCTAAAAGACTTAATTTCCAGAACGTTCATCTACGTTGAACAAAATGGATATCTCAAAATTTTGATTGGATGTGTTTGGGAAAATGGGGGCGTGAGAGGGGGGTTAATTGCTATCCAATCACTTTCAATCATTAAAAAGGGTAATAGCCCTTTCAATTTCCAATCGAATTAGGTCTTTTGAAGGTTCTACAACAATGCTTTCAATAAAAACTTTATATGTCCAAGGGCATAACTTACAACCCTTGCCCTGAGAGCTGTGAGGAGAGGGATTGTCATCCTTAAGGACCTAATTTCCAAAACTTTCAACTACGTTGAATAAAATGACTATCTAAAAATTTTGATTGGATGTGTGTGGGGAAAAGGTGGGCGTGAGAGGGGGGTTAGTTGCTCTCGAATCACTTTCGAATATTGAAAAGGGTACTATCCCTTTGAATTTCAAATCGAGTGAGCCCTTTTTCAAGTTCTACGACAAAGATTTCAATAAAAACCTTATGAGCTCCCAGGGCATAACTTATAATCCTTGCCCTGAGGGTTGTGGGGGACTGTCCTCCTCAAAAATATATTTTCTATCTGAAAATCAACTACACTGAACAAAATAGATATCTCAAAATTTTTATTGGATGTGTTTGGGGGAATGATGGGCGTCGGTGGGGTCTAGTTGTCCTCCAATCACTTTTGACTATTAAAAAGGGCACTATCCCTTTGAATTTCCGATCGAATGAGCTTTTTTTGAAGTTTCTACGACAACACCTTCTTTAAAAACCTTATATGCCTCCAGGGCATAACTTAAAATCCTTGCCCTGAGGGCTGTGGGGGAGTGTACTCCACAAAAATATATTTTCTACCTGAAAATCAACTACGCTGAACAAAATGGCTATCTAAAAATTTTGACTGGATGTGTTTGGAGAAATGATGGGCGTGGGGGGGGGGCTAGTTGCCCTCCAATTACTTTCGACTTTTGGAAAGGGTACTAGCCCTTTGAATTTCGAATTGAATGGGCCTTTATGAAGTCTCTACGACAACGCCTTCTATAAAAATCTTATATGCCCCCAGGGCATAACTTAAAACCCTTGCCCTGAGGGTTGTGGGGGAGTGTTCTCCTCAAAGACACATTTTCTATCTGGAAATCAACTACGCTGAACAAAATAGATATCTCAAAATTTTGATTGGATGTGTTTGGGGGAATTATGGGCGTGGGGGCTATTTGCCCTCCAATCACTTTCGACTATTAAAAAGGTAACTAGCCCTTCGAATTTCCAATCGAATGAGCCTGTTTTGAAGTTTTTACAACAACGCCTTCTATAAAAAACCTTTAAGGCCCCCAGTGTATAACTTAAAACCCTTGCCCTGAGGGTTGTGGGGGAGTGTCCTCCTCAAAAACATATTTTCTATCTGGAAATTAACTACGCTGAACATAAAGGCTGTCTCAAAATTTTGATTGGATGTGTTTGGGGGAATGATGGTCGTGGGGGGGGATAGTTGCCCTTCAATCCCTTTCGACTATTAAAAAGGGCACTAGGACTCTCAATTTCCAATCGAATGATTCCCTTTTGAAGTTTCTACGACGACTTCTTCCATATGAAGTGCACAGCTCTAAAGGAAAAAAATATAATAAATAGTACATTGTGCCAACATCGTTCTTATATGCCCTCAGGGCATAACTTAAAATCTTTGCCCCGAGGGTTGTGGGGGAGTGTCCTCCTCTAAAATATATTTTCTATCTGGAAATCAACTACGCTGACCAAAATGGCTATCGCAAGATTTTGATTGGATGTGTTTGGGGAACCGATGGGCGGGGGGGGAGAGGGCTAGTTGCCCTCCATTCACTTTCGACTATTAAAAAGGGCACTAGCCCTTTGAATTTCCAATCCAATGAGCCTTTTTTGAACAACAACACCTTCTATAAAAACCTTTTATGCCGCCAGGGCATAACTTAAAACCCTTGCCATGAGCCTTGTGGGTAAGTGTCCTCCTCAAAAGCATATTTTCTATCTGGAAATCAACTACGCTGAAGAAAATGGTTATCTCAAAAGTTTGATTGGATGTGTTTGGGGGAATGATGGGCGTGGTTAGGGGAGGCGGCTAGTCACTTTCGACAATTAAAAAGACCACTAGCCCTTCGAATTTTCAGTCCAATGGGCCTGTTTTGAAGTTTCTACGACAATACCTTCTATAATAACCTTATATGCCCCCAAGGCATAACTTAAAACCCTTGCCCTGAGGGTTGTGGGGGAGTGTCCTCCTTAAAAACATATTTTTATCTGGAAATCAACTACGCTGAACAAAATGGCTATCTCAAAATTTTGATTGGATGTGTTTGGGGAAATGGTGGGCATGAGAGGGGTGTTAGTCGCCTTCCAATCACTTTCGACTATTAAAAAGGGCACTAGAACTCTCAATTTCCAATCGAATGAGCTCCTTTTGAAGTTTCTACGACGACCCCTTCCATATGAAGTTTCACTGCTCTAAAGGAAAAAAATAATACATAACACATAGTACAATAATAGATAGTTCTTATATGCCCTCAGGGCATAACTTAAAACCCTTGCCCCGAGGGTTGTGGGGGAGTGTCCTCCTCAAACTGATATTTTCTGTTTGGAAATCAACTACGCTAAACAAAATGGCTATCTCAAAATTTTGATTGGATGTGTTTCAGGAAATGATGGGCGTGGGGAGGGGGCTAGTTGCCCTCCAATTACTTTCGACTACTAAAAAGGGCACTAGCCAACCCAATTTCCAATCAAATGAGCCCTTTTTGAAGTTTCTACGACAACTCCTTCGATACGAAGTGCCTGTCGAAGAAGAAAAAATAAAATACACATTGTGGCCACATCGTTCTTTACTTAGGCAGTGCTAGCGCGCTGCCTATGAAAAATGAATGGAGGTTAACTAGCCCCTTCACACAAGCCTACCATTCCCCAAAACATATACGATCAAAATTTGAAAAGAACTTTTTTGATCAGCATTGTTGAAAGGTCCAGTAATTATGTATTTGGGAATGTCAACTTCCGCGCAGTCCCCATGTTAAGGGCTGTAATCTAGGCAATTCGTTCATTATTTACATGTCCGTTCATTGTATGTAAGTCTGAGAGCCGAATTTAAGCTCCCGCATCAGCATCCGGATCTTGAAACAAAAAATAATCCTGTTGTCCCGGTTAAAAAGGGGCTCGACAAGGGGCTATAATTTTACCTACTGCTTTTCATAATACAATAATCCGAGGGCAACAGAGATGTAAAACAACTTGTGTCCTGCGATGTATCAATGTTTCGTTAATATTATATGCGGATGATATATTTAATTCGAGTCGCACTGTTTCGGGTATTAAGATTGGACCCGTAACAGATACATATCAAGAGTTCAAGACGTTATGGTGTCTTCGAAATTTGCGAGAAAAATGGATAATCTAGTAGCTAAATTCAGAGTTAGATGCGAATCAGTAGTCAATTCTCCACTCAACTGTATTTCATTGATGTGAGTCATTCTAATTTTGTAAATCTTGCGTTTGTTTATCTGTGCTGACACGTGTGTCCCCGGTTAGAAGTTTCTGTTTGTTCTTTTTCTTCTGTACTCCTTTTGTTACATTGTATATGTATAGAGGTTTCAAATATATCGTTATCGGTTCTATTATTATAGAGGAAAACTTTAACATCATCAAGAATGTTTATAAGCAGCTCAGATTAGAGTTTAACGCCGAATAGTAAGAAATTCTGCTTTTTAATCAGAAATCCGTCCCCAATGGTCTTACGTTTGCTCTTGGATATACAAACGTTAAGCCCAGTCCAGTTCATTACTTACCCTGTGCCTTCCTATTGGTTCAACTCTAAGGGGCTAGACAAACATAGCTGATTTCGGGAACCGATTTTAGCAAGGGTGTATTCCAAGTCCAGTGATTATAATTAATAATGCTAAGAGGCGGGGCTTAGTGACGTTTTTTCAGTGATTAATCATCATTAATTACGATTTATTTACGATTAATTTACGATAATCATTAAATACAATTAATTACATGCCTAAAGCTCTAAAGCCCTAGTACATTCTTTGTCTAGAACGTAATTAATGATGATTAATCACTGAAAAACGTCACTAAGCCCCGCCTCTTAGCATCATTATTTAGAATCACCCGACGTGGAATACACCATTGCTGAAATCGGTTGTAAGTTATGGCAAGGGTTGTAAGTTATGCCCTGGGGCATATAAGGTTCTTATAGAAAGCATTATCCTAAAAATTTCAAAAAAGGCTCATTCGATTGGAAATTCAAACGGCTAGTGCCCTTTTTAATAGTCGAAAGTGATTGGAGGGCAACTTAACCCCTCTCACGCCCAAATTTTCCCCAAACACATCCAATCAAAATTTCAAATGGCTAATGCCCTTTTTAATTGTCGAAGTGATTGGAAGGCAACTAACACACCTTCCACGACCACCATTTCCCCAAAAACATCCAATCAAAATTTTGAGATGAGCCATTTTGTTCCACGCAGTTTAAATTTCCGGAAACTATACCTTTGATTAGAACACTCCCCCCACAGTCTTGAGGGCAAGGGTTATAAGTTATGCCATGGGGCATATAAGTTTTTATTGAAATCTTTGTCGTAGAAACTTAGAAACTGAAAAAGGGCTCATTCGATACGAAATTCAAAGGTCTAGTGCCCTTTTTAATAGTCTCGAAAGTGACTTGAGGGCAACTAACCCACCGCTCACGCCCACCTTTTCCCCAAACATATCCAATCAAGATTTTTAGGTAGCAATTTTATTCAACGTAGTTGAAAGTTTTAGAAATTGGATTTTTAAGGATTACAACCCCTCCACCCTCACAGCCCTCAGGACAAGGGTTGCAAGTTATACCTTGGGGGCATATAAGATTTTTATAGACAGCGATGTTGTAGAAACTTCAAAAAGAGGGCTGTGGGGGAGTGTCCTCCTCAAAAACATAGTTTCTATCTGGAAATCAACTAAGCTGAACAAAATGGCTATCTAAAAATTTTGGTTGGATATGTTTCGAGAAAATATGGGCGTGAGAGGGGGATTAGTTGCCCTCAAATAACTTTCATCTTTTAACAAGGGCATTAGACTTTTGAATTCCCAATCGAATGAGCTCTTTTTCAAGCTACTACGACAAAGATTTCAATACTAACTTATATGCCCCCAGGGCATAAATTATAACCCTTGGCCTGAAGACTGTGGGGGGAGTTTTCTGCTCTAAGGTATAATTTCCTGAATTTTAAGCTGCGTGGAACAAAAAGGCTATCTCTTAATTTTGATTGGATGAGTTTGGGGAAAGGGTGGGCGTGGAAGGGGTGTTAGTTGCCTTCCAATCACTTTCGACTATTAAAAAGGACACTAGCCATTTCAATTTCCAATCGAATGAGCCTTCTTTGAATTTTCTATGACAACGCGTTCTATAACAACCTTATATGCCTCCACGGCATTACTTACAACCCTTGCCCTGAGGGCTGTGGGAGGGTTGTCATCCTCAAAGACCTAATTTCTGGAACTTTCAACTGTGCTAAACAAACTGGCTATCTTAAAATTTTGATTGGATGTGTTTGGAGAAAAAGTGGGCGTGAGAGGGGGGTTAGTTGCCCTCCAATCAGTTTCGACTACTAAAAAGGGCACTAGTTCTTTGAATTTCCAATCGAATTTGCCTTTTTTGAAGTTCTTCGACAATGCCTTCTATAAAAACCTTATTTGCCCCCAGGGCATAATTTACAACCCTGGCCCTAAAGGCTGTGGGGGAATTTCCTCCTCAAAACATAATTTCCATCTGGAAATCAACTACTTTGAACAAAATGGCTGTCTCAAAATTTTGATTGGATGTGTTTCGGGAAACTGGTGTGCGTGGAAGGGGTGTTAGTTGCCTTCCAGTCACTTTCGACTATTAAAAAGGGCACAAGCCACTCCAATTTTCAATTGAATGAGCTCTTTTCGAAGTTTCTATGACAACTTCTTTGATACGAAGTGCCCTGGTCTAAAGGAAAAAAAAAATACATTGTGCCAACATCGTTCTTATATTCCCCCAGGGCATAACTTAAAACCCTTGCCTTGAGGCTTGTGGGGGAGTGACCTCCTCAAGAACATATTTTCTATCTGGAAATCAACTACGCTGAACAAAATGGCTATCTCAAAATTTTGATTGGATGTGTTTCGGGCATAACTTATAACCCTTGCCCTGAAGACTGTGGGGGGGAGTTTCCTGCTCTAAGGTATAATTTCCTGAATTTTAAGCTGCTTGGAACAAAAGGCTATCTAAAAATTTTGATTGGATGAGTTTGGGGAAATCGTGGGTGTATAAGGGGTGTAAGTTACCTTCCAATCATTTTCGACTATTAAAAAAGGATCTAGCCATTTCAATATCCATTCAAATGAGCCTTTTTTGAAGTTTCTAAGACAACGCGTTCTATAAAAACCTTATATGCTCCCGGGGCATAACTTACAACCCTTGCCCTGAGGGTTGTGGAAGGATGGGTTGTCATCCTTAAAGACCTAATTTCCAGAACTTTCAACTACGTTGAACAAACTGGCAATCTTAAAATTTTGATTGGATGTGTTTGGGGAAAAGGTGGGCGTGAGAGGATGGTTAGTTGCCCTCCAGTCACTTTTGACAATTAAAAAGTGCACTAGTTGTTTGAATTTCCAATCAAATGAGCCTTTTTTGAAGTTCTACGACAGTGCTTTCTATACAAACCTTATATGCCCCCAGGGCATAACTTACAACCCTTGCCCTGAGGGCTGTGGGGGAGTGTCCTCCTCAAAAACATAATTTCTATCTAGAAATCAACTACGCTGAACAAAATATCCATCTCTAAATTTTGATTGGAAGTGTTTCGGGAAATGGTGGGCGTGGAAGGGGTGTTAGTTGCCTTCTATTCACTTTCGACTATTAAAAAGGGCAAAAGCCAATCCGATTTCCAATTGAATTAGCCCTTCTCGAAATTTCTACGACAGCTTCTTCGATATGAAGTACCCTGGTCCAAAGGAAAAAAAATAATAAATAATACATTGGACCGACATCGTTCTTATATGCCCCCAGGGCATAACTTAAAACCCTTGCCCTCAGGGTTTTGGGGGAGTGACCTCCTCAAGAACATATTTTCTATCTGGAAATCAACTACGCTGAACAAAATGACTGTCACAAAATTTTGATTGGATGTGTTTCGGGAAATGGTGGGTGTGAAAGGGGTGTTAGTTGCCTTCCAATCCTTTTCGACTATTAAAAAGGGCACAAGCCACTCCAATTTCCAATTGAATGAGCCCTTTTCGAAGTTTCTACGACAACTTCTTCGATATGAAGTGCCCTGGTCTAAAAGCAAAAAATAATAAATAATACATTGTGCCAACATCGTTCTTATATGCCCCCTGGGCATAACTTAAAACTCTTGCCCCGAGGGTTGTGGGGGAGTGACCTCCTCAAAAAAATATTTTCTATCTGGAAATCGACTGCGCTGAACAAAACGGATATATCTACATTTTGATTGGATGTGTTTGGGAGAATGCTGGCCGCGGGGGGGGGGGGGGCTAGTTGCCCTCCAATCACTTTAGACTATTAAAAAGGGTAATAGCTACTCCAAGTTCCAATCGAATGAGCCCTTCCCGAAGTTCCTTCGACAGTTCCTTCGATACAAAGTGCCCTGGTCTAAAACCAAGTAAAATAATAATACAATTTGCCAACATCGTTCTCTACTTAAGCAGTGCTATTGCTCTGCCTATGATTGTACTCTCCCATTTTTGTAATTGAATCCTTTTTGGAAAATTTTTCCCGAGTGCAATAAACGTAAACTTTATGTGTTGATGAGTTAAGCTTGCTAAATTTCTGCTTTGTCTCTCACTTTGGTCCAAAGTTCTTTTCTTATTAGTAATTATAATATAGCAGACCCAATTTCAGCTATCCTTAATCAGATTTCAAAGTTCAATGATAATGCTTTAAATCCTCCACCAATAGAACTCAGTATGTTTTTGTTTTCTCTTTCTACCAGTCTTTTCGTGCTAGTGAGTACTACATCGCGTCTAAAACTTGTATTTTCATGTATTTTGTATTTGTCTTGTATATCTTTTTCTTGTATTTTTATGTACTCCATCTCTTTTGTTTTATTTTGATGGGCAATAAAACATTATTATTATTATTATTATTATTATTGATTATTATTATTATTTAGAGAATTATATTTATATATATATATATATATATATATATATATATATATATATATATATATATATATATATATATATATATATATATATATATATATATATATATATATATATATATATATATATATATATATATATATATATATATATATATATATATATATATATATATATATATATATATATATATATATATATATATATATATATATATATATATATATATATATATATATATACACATATTTAACTAAATACCCATGTAACTAAACCCAGGTGTAACTGAAACCCCATGCAACTGAACCACTGTACAACTGAACCACCGTGCACCTCAACCACCGTGCGACTGAACCACCTAGCAACTGAGCCACCATGCAACTGAACCACCATGTAACTGAACCACCGTGCAACTAAACCCTCGTGTGACTGAACCATCGTGCAACTGAACCCATGCACCGAAGCAGGTAAATAACCTTTTTCAAACCAAATAATAAACAACTACGAGCGTAGAAAATACCACAAAATGAAAACAACAAAATAAGCAAAGTGGTAAAAAAAATTACAGTATGTAGACGGTGAGAGCCGCCGTTTACGCCCCCTCCCCCCGCAAAAAACATCCCTTAAGGTAAATATCCCCGCGGAAAATAACACCTCACGGAAAACACCCCCTCCCAGAAAATACCTACCCGTGGAAAATCTCCCCCCCCCCAAAAAAAAACCCTTGCAGTTGGGTAGTCTCCAATTACTATCGGCTTATAAAAAAAGACTAGAAATGCCTGGGATTTATCAAACAATTTCTACCTCCATCCTCCTGTCGTCTTCCCCTTAGAGTTAATTCTCTATTTATTTGAAGGCTCGATGAAAGCTGAGATGTTTTCGCATCAAAATGCACCCTTTGAGGTATCTCCCTCTCTTCCTAGCTACAAAACAATCAGATAACCCCATTGCAGAAGTTGCAGCTCCTTTGTAAGTTTGTTTTCATTTGTCTATTGCTTAGAGATAGTATTTGTCATTGGGAAACATACGGAATTTTTTTGTGTGGGGGTTTTCTGGAGTATATTTCCTGAGAAGAAAGCATTTGCACGGAGGGGGGGGGGCAAGATTTACACATAAATTCCTCTTTTCCATTTTCCTTAGAACTTCTTAATTAAACTTAAAATAACACGACTCAAAGAAGATTTTAAATTTTGAAAACCATAATTTCCGCGAGGGGGATGCTTTCCAGGTGATGGGGTTTCAGTTGGTGGAGGAGGGGAAATTTTCCGCGGAAGAGGGGGGTAAACGCTTAGACCCGTAGAAAGTGACAGGGTGAAGGGAACCCACATTAACAGACATAAAAAAGAGAAATAAATCTGGATTTAAGAGTATATGACGTCCGACTTTCTTTGTTTTTGTGACAACAAAACAGAGCATTTTTGTAAATCATCTTGACAGTAATTTATATAAAAACTTAAAAAAGCAAACAATTCCAACAAGGTTGAACATGTAAAAATTCTCACTTGGGTTTTACCCAATGTAAGTACGGTGGTTGAGTTGCATGAGGGTTCAGTTACACAAGAGTTCAATTAAACGGTGGTTGAGTTGAATGGTGGTTCAGTTACATGATAATTGAACTGTATATGAGTTGAGATTCACGCGGGGTCAGTTGCAGGGGGCTTTAGATGCACTGTACTTCAAATGTACGGTATTGCAGTGGCATAGTGATTGAGTTCCATTAGGGTTGAGTTGCACGGGAGTTTAGGCAAATGGGGTTTAGTTGCACAGGGGTTCAGTTGCACGAGGGTTCAGTTAAAGGGAGTTCAGTTGCATGAGGGTTCAGTAGCACGAGGTTTCAGTTGCACGGGGGTTTAGTTGTACGGGGGTTTAGTTGTACGGTGGTTCAATTGTACGGTAGTTCAGTTGTACGGTGGTTCAGTTGCACGGTGGTTCAGTTACAATGGAACCACTTTGTATATGAGTTGTCGATTTTGTCTTTTGTGAACAAACTCTCTTTCCTTCTGTCACTTCTTGTTTTTTGTTCTTTCTTTTTTTTTTTTTTTGGTTTTTATTTCTCTTTTCTTCTGTTCTTTCAATTGTTTTTTTTTCTTTCTGTTATTGTCAGTACTTGTTTGTGGGATCTCTGACTGTGTTATTGTTGGTTGTTTTTTTTTTAATGAAAAAAATAAATGTATCTATATTTATAAATGAATGTAAACTACGCAAGCTAAGGGTATTAAGGTAAAGTTTTAAAGGAATAATCGGATGTTGAACTAAATAAAAAATCTATAGTGCCATTTTGAAGAGTCAAAAGAGATTGGAGGGCAAGCAGTCCTCCTTTCAAGCCCATTCATTTTCCAAAGACATCCAGTTCAAATTTTAGACAGTAATTTTTTTCAGCATAGTAGAACAGTCCATTGACTTTGTCTCTAGGGATATTGGGTATATCAACCCCCCACAATTATGTAATCAGCCCATTATTCTTTAAAAATAAATGCTGGTTTCAAACAACATCAAAGGGCACTATGTGTATAGTTGCTAATAAGCCTCCTCAGCAATGTATCGAGAACGACTGGGGTATTGAGCTGAAACTTTTGGGGATACTACTATTACTACTTCAGCTAAATAAATTAAAAGATTTAAGTGTGTCAAAACTGTTAAAATTGTCCAAGTTATAACAATTGGTTCTATTGTAACTGAACCACCGTGTAACTGAACCCCAAGCCACTGAACCCCTGTAACTGATCCACCTTGCAACTGAGCCACCGTGCACCTGAACCCCCGTGAAACCGAACCCCCGTGCAAATGAACCCTCGTGCTACTGAACCCTCAAGCAACTGAACCCCCTTTAACTGAACCCTCGTGCAACTCAACCCCCGTGCAACTCAACCCCATTTAACTAAACCCCCGTGTAACTGAACCACCATGTAACTGAACCCCCATGCAACTGGACCACCTTACAACTGAAGCACAGTTCAACTAAACCACCCAGCAACTGAACCACCGTGCAACTGAACCACCATGCAACTGAACCACCGTGCAACTGAACGCTCGTGTAACTGAACCCTCATGCGACTCAGCCACTGTACTTACATTGGGTAAACACAATTTAGAATTTTTACATGTTCAGCCTTGTTGGAATTGTTTGATTTTTTAAGTTTTTATAGAAGTTACTGTCAAGATGATATACAAAAATGCTCTGTTTTGTTGTCACAAAAACAAAGAAAGTCGGACGTCATAAACTCTTAAATCCAGATTTATTTCTCTTTTTTGTGTCTGTTAATGTGGGTTCCCTTCACCATGTCACTTTCTACGGGTCTAAGCGTTTACCCCCCTCCCCGCGGAAAATTTCCCCTTCCTCTACCCACGGAAACCCCATCACCTGGAAAACTTCCCCCTCACAGAAATTATGGTTTTCAAAATTTAAAAATCTTCTTTGAGTTGTGTAATTTTTTAATTTAATTAAGAAGTTCTAAGGGAAATGGAAAAGAGGAATTTATGTGTAAATCTTGCCCCCCTCCGTGCAAATACTTTCTTCTCGTGAAAGATCCTCCAGAAAACCCCCAAACAAAAAATTTTATTAAGAAGTTCAAAGGGAAATGGAAAAGAGGAATTTATGTGTAAATCTTGCCCCCCCCCTCCGTGCAAATACTTTCTTCTCATGGAAGATCCTCCATAAAACCCCCACACCAAAAATTTCCGTATGTTTTCCAATAAAAAATACTATCGGCAAGCAATAGACAAAAAAAAAAAAAAAACTTACAAACGAACTACAACTTCTGCAATGGGGTTATCTGATTGTTTTGTAGCTAGGAAGAGAGGGAGATACCTCAAAGGGTGCATTCGATGCCAAAACCTCTCAGCTCTCATTGAGCCTTCAAATAAATACAGAATTAGCTCTAAGGGGGAGACGACAGGAGGATGGAGGTAGAAATTGTTTGACAATCTCAGGCATTTCTAGTCTTTTTTTTATAAGTCGAAAGTGATTGGAGGCTACCCAACCGTAAGAGGTATTTTTTTTTTTTGGGGGGGGGGGAGTTTTTTCACGGGTAGGTA
Source organism: Artemia sp. Qi Xiang Cuo (assembly GCF_049724085.1). Taxonomy (NCBI): domain Eukaryota; kingdom Metazoa; phylum Arthropoda; class Branchiopoda; order Anostraca; family Artemiidae; genus Artemia; species Artemia sp. Qi Xiang Cuo. The sequence continues at coordinate 15,072,670 of NC_142796.1, forward strand.
TTTTCTGGGAGGGGGTATTTTCCGTGAGGTGTTATTTTCCGCGGGGTATTTTCCTTAAGGGATGTTTTTTGTGGGAGTTGGGGGGCGGGGTAGTAAACGACGGCTCTCATCGTCTACATACTGTAATTTCTTTTTTACCACTTTGCTTATTTTGTTGTTATCATTTTGTGGTATTTTCCACGCTCGTAGTTGTTTATCGTTTGGTTTGAAAAAGGTTAATTACCTGCTTCGGTGCAGTGGTTCAGTTGCACGATGGTTCAGTTACACGAGGGTTCAGTTGCTCGATGGCTCAGTTACATGGTGGTTCAGTTGCACGGTGAATAAGTTGCATGGTTGTTCAGTTGTACGGTGGTTCAGCTGCACGGTGGTTCAGTTTTACGGTGGTTCTGGTGCACGGGGGTTCAGTTACACGGGGGTTTAGTTACATGGGGGTTTAGTTACATGGGGGCTCAGTTAAATGGTTTTGAGTTGCACGGGGGTGCAGTTACACGAGGTTTTTGTTAAATGGGGTTCAGTTGCCCGGTAATTCCGTTACACGAGGGTTCAGTTGAACGGGGGTTCGGTTATACGGGGGTTCAGTTGCACGGTGGTGCATTTACACGGTGGTTCGGTTACACGGTGGTTCAGTTACAGGGGTTCAGTTGCTTGTGGTTCAGTTACGCGGTGGTTCAGTTACACGCACACCATAACAATTATATTAAACAATATTATTTTTGTCAGGATTAAACATTGGTAAAAAAGTTTCTCCAGCATAGCCTACAAATAGCAGGCCAAACTATGGAATCTTATGGAAATTATTGTTCCCTAAAAAATACTATTTCAATAAAAAACAAATGGAAATTAATTAGAAACTTTTTCCGTAAAAGAAGTTTTTCAAAGAAAAGTAAAGAGCTCCATTAAATCGAAAACGAGCAGAAATAAAGTCAAATAATTTTCTAAGCGTAAAACTACCACAAATCACCATCAATAAATCAATAAAACCAAAAACAAACAGAAATTACAATAAATAATTGAGTCAAACTCAAAGCGAGGAAAAGTTAACATGAATAGTGGTAAGAATCTTAATGCCTTCTCTAGACCGAAATATAATTTGCAATTGAAAAAAACAACAACAAAAAAACAAAAACAAATGACCTTGAGCTGTCAGTTTATCATACATATACTGATATTTAGCCTATTTCTTAAGATTCCTAGAATGTTTTTAAAAAAATAAAATCAGAAAAGTAAATACATTTAAAATGTATTCTGTTTTCAGTAAACTGAAAGTTTTGTTCTGGTCTTGAGAAGGCATTGAGATTTTCACCACCATTCATGTTAATTTTTGCTCGTTTTGAGTTTCACTCGGTTATTTATTATAGTTTCTGTACGTTTTGGTTCATTTATTTATTGATGGTGACTTGTGGTAGTTTTACGCCTGCAAGATTATTTGACTTTATTTCTGCTCATCTTTGGTTTAATAGAGCTCTGTACTTTTCTTTGAAAAATTTGTTTTATGGAAAATGTTTTTCTAATTAATCATAGACAGTGCTTTAGCCCTCCCTATATAAAGAGTGATGTGGGCAAACATACAAACACACAGACTCAGACACGCACAAATCCAAAGACAGGCACAGAAACACGCAAACAGTTGCGCAGTCACACAGGCACGATGAGAGAGAGACAAAAAACACACAAAAAGAGAGTCAGACACACAAAAACACAAAAGATAGACACTGAGACACGCAAACAGATGCACAGTCACACAGGCATGGTGGGGACAGAGAAAAAACACACACAAAAACACACTTAGGCAAACAAAGACACAGACTCAGACACAAAAAAAAACAAGGACAGACACGGAGACGTGCAAACAGATGCTCAGTCTCAGAGTCACGGTGAGAGAGAGACAAAAAACATACACAAAAGCCACAGTCAGACATACAAATGCCCAGAGTCAGACACACAAAAACACAAAGACATATGCAGAAACATGCAAACAGACACTCAGTCACGCAAGCATGCAGGGAGAGAAACAAAAAACAAACACACACACAAAACGCAAAGTCAAACACACAAATACACAGTCAGGCACACAAAAACACAGACATGCAAACAGACACTCAGTCACACAGACACGATGGGAGAGAAACAAATAAAATACAAACTAACAAAAATAAAAAAGTCAGACACAAGAAACACACAGTCAGACACACAAAAACACAAAGACAGACGCAGATACATACAGATGCTCAGTCACACAGGCACGGTAAAAGAGAGAAAATAAACACACGCATACACACAAAACACAGTCAGACACACAAACACACCGAATCAGACACACAAAAAAACAAAGACAGACAGAGAGACATGTAAACAGACGCTCAGTCACACAGACACGGTGGGAGAGAGACAAAACACACACACACACACACACAAACACACAAAATGTAGTTTTGTGTGTGTGACTCTAAGCGTTTGTGTGTATGACTTTTTTTTGTATGTGTTCGAGTGTATGTGTGTGTGTTTGCGTGTGTGTGTGTGTGTATGTGTGTGTGTGTGTGTGTGTGTGTATGTGTGTGTGTTTGTGGGTTTGTGTGAGTGTGTGAGTGTGTTTGTTTGTGTGTGTTTGTGTATGTGTGTGTGTGTGTTTGTGGGTTTGTGTGTGTGTAAGTGTTCATGTGTGTGTGTTTGTGTGTGGGTGTGTATGTTTGTGTGTGTGTGTGTGTGTGTTTTACTATCCAGCCAAAAAACGGTTAACATAGACATTAATTTTAGCCAAAAAGACTATCCCATAGCAAAGCAGCGATTTCAGCCATTTTTTCATGCAAAACAGGAATTCTAGCCAAAAAAAGTCAAAAAAGCTATTGCGTAAAAATTATGGGATAGTCAATTGATTTAGAATTATCGAAAACCTATACGCATATTGAGCCTCGAGTTTCAGAAGCAGTAATACCGTACGGTGGCGCATTCATTTCTAAGGGTGCAAGTAGTCTTACAAAACAAGGGTTCACATAGATATTTATCATAGGCAGCGCGCAATGTATTTTTTTAGTTTTTTTTTTTCATAGCCGTGCACTTCGTATTGAAGGAGTTGTCATAGAAACTTCAAAAAGGGCTCATTCGATTGGAAATTGGAGTGGCTAGTGCCCTTTTTAATAGTCGAAAGTGATTGGAGGGCAACTAGTAACTCCCCCCCACACCCATCATTCCCCCAAACACATCCAATCATAATTTTGAGCAAACCATTTTGTTTAGCGTAGTTGATTTCCAAATAGAAAATATGTTTTTGAGGAGAACACTCCCCCACAATTCTCAGGGCAAGGGTTTTAAGTTATGCCCTGGGGGCACATAAAGTTTTTATAGAAGGCGTTGTCGTAGAAACTTTAAAACAGGCTCATTTGATTGGAAATTCAAAGGGCTGTACCCTTTTTTATAGTCGAAAAAGATTGGAAGGCAAGTAGCCCCCCCCCACGCCTATCATTCCCCCAAGCACATCCAATCAAAATTTTGAGATAGTCATTTTGTTCAGCGTAGTTGATTTCCAGATAGAAAATATCTTTTTGAGAAGGACATTCCTCCACAACCCTCGAAGTAAGAGTTTTAAGTTATGCCCTTAGGGCATATAAGAACAATGTTGGCACAATATACTATGTTTTTTTACTTTAGAGCAGGGCACTTTATATGGAAGGGGTCATCTTAGAGAATTCATTAGGGGCTCATTCGAATGGAAATCGAGAGCTCTAGGGTTCTTTTTAATAGTCGAAAGTGATTAGAGGGCAACTAGCCTCCCCCCCCACGCCCATCATTCCCCCAAACATATCCAATCAAAATTTCAAGATAACCAGTTTGTTCAGCGTAGTTGATTTCCAGATAGAATATATGTTTTTGAACAGGACATACCTTCAAAACCCTCAGGGCAAGGGTTTTAAGTTGTGACCTGGGGCAAAATGTATCATTTATTTTTTCTTCTCCATACCCGGGCACTTCGTATCGAAGGAGTTGTCGTAGAAACTTTGGAAAGGGCTCATTCGATTGGAAATGGGAGTGGCTAGTGCCCTTTTCAATAGTCGAAAGTGATTGGAGGGCAACTAGCCCCCCCCCACGCCCATCAATCCCCCAAATATATCCTAACAAAATTTTGAGAGAGCCATTTTGTTCAGCGTAGTTGATTTCCAGATAGAAAATATGTTTTTGCGGAGGACACTCCCCCACAACCGTCAGGGCAAGGGTTGTAAGTTATGCCCTGGGGGCAAAAAGGTTTTTATAGAAGGCATTGTCGTAGAAACTTAAAAAAAGGCTCATTCGATTGGAAATTCAAAGGGCTAGTGTCCTTTTTAACAGTCGAAAGTGATTGGAGGGCAACTAGCCCCCGCCCCACCCAACGCCCATCATTCCCCCAAACACATCCAATCAAAAGTTTGAGATAGCTATTTTGTTCAGCGTAGTTTATTTCCAGATAGAAAATATTTTTTTGAGGAGGACACTCCCCTACAACCCTTGGGGTAATAGTTTTAAGTTATGCCCTGGGGGCATATAAAGTTTTTATAGAAGGCGTTGTCGTAGAAACTTCAAAACAGGCTCATTTGATTGGAAATTGAAAGGGCTAGTGCCATTTTTAATAGTCGAAAGTGATTGGAGGGCAACTACCCCCCCCCCGCTCATCATTTCCCCAAAACACATGCAATCAAAATTTTGAAAAAGCCATTTTGTTCAGCGTAGTTGATTTCCAGATAGAAAATATATTTTTGAGGAGGACACTCCCCCATAACCCTCGGGGAAAGGGTTATAAGTTATGCCCTGGGGGCATATAAGGTTATTATAGAAGGTGTTTTCGTAGAAACTTCAAAAAAGGCTCATTCGATTGGAAATTCAAAGGGCTAGTGCCCTTTTTAATAGTCGAAAGTGATTAGAGGGCAACTAACCCCCTCACACACCCTCCATTTCCCCAAACACATCCAGTCAAAATTTGAGATAGCCACATTATTCATCGTAGTTTTAAGTTCTGGAAGTTAGGTGTTTGAGGATGACAACCCCCTCAGAGCCCTCAGGACAAAGGTTGTAACTTATGTCCTGGGGGAATATAAAGTTTTTATAGAACGCGTAGTCGTAGAAACTTCAAAAAGGGCTCATTCGATTAGAAATTGAAATGGCTAGTGCCCTTTTTAATAGTCGAAAGTAATTGGAAGGCAACTAACAACCCTTCCAAACCCACCATTTCCCCAAACACATCCAATAAAAATTTTGAGATAGCCATTTTGTTCCACGCAGTTAAAGTTCAGGAAATTCTACCTCTGAGCAGGACACTCCCCCCACAGTCTTGTGGGGGGAGAATTGGCCGACAAAGGCCAATTCTGGCCTTTGTCGTAGAAACTTGAAAAAAGGCTCATTCGGTTTGAAATTTTTAATAGTCGACAGTGATCCGAGGGCAACTAGCCCCCCTCTTTCACCCACCTTTTCTCCAAACACATCCAATCAAAATTTTTAGATAGCCATTTTGTTCAGTGTTGTGGATTTCCAGATAGAAATTATGGTTTTGAGGAGGACTCTCACCAACAGCCCTCAGGGCAAGGGTTGTAAGTTATGCCCTGGGGGCATATAAGGTTTTTATAGAACGCGTCGTTGTAGAAACTTCAAAAAGGGCTCATTTGATTAGAACTTGAAAGGGCTAGTGCCCTTTTTAATAGTCGAAAGTGATCTGAAGGCGACTAACACCCCTTCCACGCCCACCATTTCCCCAAACATATCCAATCAAAATTTTTAGATAGTCATTTTGTTCTACGCAGTTTAAAGTTCAGGAATTTATACCCTTTAGCAGGAGACTCCCCCCACAGTCTTCGGGGTAAGGGTTATAAGTTATGCCCTGGGGGTAAGAAAGGACTTTATTGCAATCTTTGTTGTAGAATCTTGAAAAAGGGCTCATTCAATTGGAAATTCAAAGGGCTACTGCCCTGTTTCATAGACTGAAGGTATTTGAGGGCCAACAGCCCCCCTCTCACGCCCATCTTTTCCCCAAACACATCCAATCAAAATTTTTAGATAGCCATTTTATTCAACGCAGTTGAAAGTTTTGGAAATTAGGTCTTTAAGGATGACAACCCATCCCCCACCACCCATCAGGGCAAGGGTTTTAAGTTATTCCCTGGGAGCATGTAAGGTTTTTATAGAAAGCGATGTTGTAAAAACATCTAAAAGGGCTCAGTCAATTGAAAATTGAAAGGGTTAGTGCCGTTTTAATACTCAAAAGTGATTAAAGGGCAACTAACCCCCTTCTCACGCCGACTATTTACCCAAACACACCCAATCAAAGTTTTAAGATATCGATTTTGTTCACCGCAGTCGAAAGTTCCGGAATTTAGGTCTTTTAGGATGATAACCCCATCAGAGCCCACAGTGCAAGGGTTGTAAGTTATGCCTTGGGGGCATATAAGGTTTATATAGAAAGGGGCTCATTTGATTGGAGATTGAAATTGCCCTTTTTAATACTCGAAAGTGAGTGGAGAGTAAAGAACTCCATTAAACAAAAAATGAGCAAAAATAAAATGAAATAGTCTACCAAGCGTGAAACTACCGCAAATCAGCATCGATAAATAAATGAAACCCAAAACGAACAGAAATTACAATAAATAACCGAGTCAATCTCAAAACGAGCAGGCATTAACATAAGTTAGTCTCAAAACCCCTTTGCCTTCCCAAGACCAGAACATAATTTGCAATTTATGAAAAAAATACAAATGAATCTGCATTGTCAGTTTAATATACATATACTGATATTTAGGAATTAAAATGTTAATATTATTTGATTTATTAAAGTTATAAAAGTAAAAACATTTATATTTTTTTTCAGTAAAGTGCAAATTATTTTCTGGCCTTGGGACTAGGGATAAGGACACCTTTAAAGTGCCCTATGGTGATACTACTGGCAGCACGATAGCGCTGCCTAAGTAAAGAGCGATGGGGGCAGAATATATTGTTTGTTTTTATTTTTTAAGACCAGGGCACTTCTTATAGAGAGAACAGTCATAGAAACACCAAAAAGAGCTCATGGAAGGCAGCCACGTCAATCATTTCCCCAAACACATCCAATTAAAATTTTGAGATAGCCATTCTGTTCAACGTAATTTAAAGGTCCGAAATTATGACTTTGAGGATGACAATCCCCCTCGCCACAACCCTTGTTACACCCTGGGGGATATAAGATTTTGTATAAAAAGGGTGGTCATATAAATCTCAGAGGGGGCTCATTTAATTGCTAATGAGAAGCTCTACTGGCTTTTTTAACAGTCAAAAGTGATTTGAGGCCAACCAGCCCCCTTTTCCTACACCAGTCATTTCCCAAACACATCCAATCGGAGTTTTTGAAATATCCATTTTGTTCAGCATATTTGAAGGGTCCAGAAATTATGTCTTTGACGATGACCCCCCCCCCAGCCCTCAGGACAAGGGTTGTAAGCTATGCCCTGGGGGCATATAAGGTTTTTATAGAAATGGTGATCGTATCAACTTTGGAGAGCAATCTGAAGTTATAGTGCTCTTTTTAAGAGTCAAAGTGATCAGAGGGTAAAAACACCCCCATACACACACACACACGTCGTGTTTTTCTCGAAACCCTTCTGATGTAAATTTTAAGATGGTCATTTGCTGTAGAAACTTCGAAAAGGGCTCATTCGGTTGTAAATTGAAAGGGCTAGTGCCCTCTTTAATAGTCAAAAGTTATTTGACGGCAAACATCCCCCAGCCCATCGTTTACCAAAACACTTCTAATCAAAATTTCAAGATAGTTATTTTGTTTGACGTAGTTCAAAAGCCCAGAAATTATGGCTGTGAGGTTGACCCCCCCCCCAACAGTCCTCAGGGCAAAGGTTTTAAGTTACGCCCCGAGGGCATATAGGGTTTTAATGGAAACACAATTTGTTTTTGTTTTTTTGTTTTTTTTTCTCCATACCCGGGCACTTCGTATCGAAGGAGTTGTCGTGGAAACTTCGAAAACTGCTCATTCTATTGGAAATTGGAGTGGCTAGTGCCCTTTTTAATAGTCGAAAGTGATTGGAGGGCAACTAGCCCCCCCATGCCCATTATTGCCCCAAACACATGCAACCAAATTTTGAGATAGCCATTTTGTTCAGCTTAGTTAATTTCCAGATAAAAAATATCTTTTTGAGGAGACACTCCCCCACAACCCTTGGGGCAAGGATTTTAAGTTATGCCTGAGGGCATATAAGAACAATGTTGGCACATTTGTTTCATTTATTATTTTTTTCCTTTAGAGCAGGGCACTTCATATGGAATGGATGGTCGTAGAAACTTCAAAAGGAGCTCATTCGATTGGAAATCGAGAGTTCTAATGCCCTTTTTAATAGTCGATAATGATTGGAGGGCAACTGGCCCCTCCCCCGCCTATCATTCCCCCAAAAAACACATTCAATCAAAATTTTGAGAGACCCATTTTATTAAGCGTAGTTGATTTCCAGATAGATAGTATCTTTTTTAGGAGGATACTCACCCACAGCCCTCGTGGCAAGGGTTGTATGCTATGCCATGGGGGGATATAAGGATTTTATAGAAGGCGTTGTCGTAGAAACTTCAAAACAGGCTCATTCGAATGGAATTTCAAAGGGCTAGTGCCCTTTTTAATAGTCAAAACTGATTGGAGGGCAAATAGCCCCCTCCCACGCCCAGCTTTCCCCCAACACATCCAATCAAAATTTTGAGATAGCCATTTTGTTCAGCGTAGTTGATTTCCAGATAGAAAACATGTTTTTGAGGAGGACACTCCCCCACGACCCTCAGGGCAAGGTTTTTAAGTTATGCCCTGAGGGCATAAAAGGTTTTTACAGAAGGCGTTGTCATAGAAACTTCAAAACAGGTTCATTCAATTGGAAATTCAAAGGGCTAGTGTCCTTTTTAATAATCGAAAGTGATTGGAGGGCACCTAGCCCCCCACCCATAATTCCCCCAACTACATCCAATCAAAATTTTGAGATAGCCATTTTATTCAGCATAAGCTAGTTGATTTCCAGATAGAAAATACGTTTTTGACGAGGAAACTCTCCTGTAACCCTCAGGGCAAAGGTTTTAAGTTACGTCCTGGGGGTATATAAGGTTTTCATACAGGACGTTGTCGTAGAAACGTCAAAACAGGCTCATTCGATTGGAAATTCAGAGGTTTAGTGCCCTTTTTAATAGTCGGAAGTGATTGGAGGGCACCTTGCCCCCCCACGCCCATCATTCCCCCAAACACATCCAATCTAAATTTTGAGATAGCTTTTTTTCAGCGTAGTTGATTTCCAAATATAAAATATGTTTTTAAGGAAGACGCTCCCCACAACCCTCAAGGCAAGAGTTTTAGGTTATGCCCTGGGGGCATATAAGGTTTTTATAGAAGGCGTTGTCGTAGAAACATCAAAACAGGCTCATTCGATTGGAAAGTCAAAGGGCTAGTGCCCTTTTTAATAGTCAAAAGTGATCGGAGAGCAACTAGCCCCCCACCCCCATCATTCCCCCAAACACAGCCAATCAAAATTTTGAGATAGCCATTTTTTTCAGCGTTGGCTAGTTGATTTCCAGATAGAAAATATGTTTTTGAGGAGGAAACTCCCCCACAACCCTCAGGGCAAGGGTTTTCAGCTATGCCCTGGGGGCATATAAGGTTTTATAGAAGGCGTTGTCGTAGAAACTTCAAAACAGGCTCATTCGAATGGAAATTCAAAGGGCTAGTGCCCTTTTTAATAGTCAAAAGGGATTGGACGGCAACTAGCCCCCTCCCACGCCCATCATTCCCCAAACACATCCAATAAAAAATTTGGGGTAGCCTTTTTGTTCAGCGTAAGCTAGTTGATTTCCAGATAGAAAATATGTTTTTGAGGAGGACACTCCCCGTAACCCTCAGGGCCAAGGTTTTAAGTTACGCCCTGGGGGGCATATAAGGTTTTTATAGAAGGCGTTGTCGTAGAAACTTCAAAACAGGCTCATTCGATTGGAAATTCAAAGGTCTAGGGCCCTGTTAATAGTCGAAAGTAATTGGAAGGCACCATGCCCCCCCACGCCCGTCATTCCCCCAAACACATCCAATGTAAATTTTGAGATAGCCATTTTTTTCAGCGTAGTTGATTTCCGAATATAAAATATGTTTTTGAGGAGGACGCTCCCCCACAACCCTCGGGGCAAGGGTTTTAAGTTATGGCCTGGGGACATATAAGGTTTTTATAGAAGCCGTTGTCGTTGAAACTTCAAAACGAGTCATTTGATTGGAAATTCAAAGGGCTAGTGCCCTCTTCAATAGTCAAAAGTGATTGGAGGGCAACTAGCCCCCCACTCCTATCATTCCCCCAAACACATCCAATCAAAATTTCGAGATGGCCTTTTTGTTCAGCGTTGGCTAGTTGATTTCCAGATAGAAAATATGTTTTGAGGAGGATAGTCCCCCACAACCCTCAAGGCAAGGGTTTTAAGTTATGCCTTGGGGGCATATAAGGTTTTTATAGAAGGCGTTTTCGTCAAAACTTCAAAAGGGGCTCATTCGAATGGAAATTCAAAGGGCTAGTGCCCTTTTTAATAGTCAAAAGTGATTGGAGGGCAAATATCCCCCTCCCACGTTCAGCATTCCACCAAACACATCCAATCAAAATTTTGAGATAGCCATTTTGTTCAGCGTAGTTGATTTCCAGATAGAAAATATGTTTTTAAGGAAGACACACACCCCCGACCCTCAGGGCAAGGGTTGTAAGTTATGCGCTGAGGGCATATAATGTTTTTATAGAAGGCGTTGTCATAGAAACTTCAAAACAGGCTCATTCGATCGGAAATTCAAAGGGCTAGTGCCCTTTTTAATAGTCGAAAGTGATTGGAAAGCACCTAGTCCCCCCACCCATAATTCCCCCAACCACATCCAATCAAAATTTTGAGATAGCCATTTTGTTCAGCGTAGGCTATTTGATTTCCAGATAGAAAATAAGTTTTTGAGGAGGACACTCCCCCGTAACCCTCAGGGCAAAGGTTTTAATTTACGCCCTAGGGGCATATAAGGTTTTCATAAGAGATGTTGTCGTAGAGACTTCAAAACAGGCTCATCCGATTGGAAATTCAAAGGTCTCGGGCCCTTTTTAATAGTCGAAAGTGATTGGAGGGCACCTTGCCCCCCCACGCCCATCATTTCCCCAAACACCTCCAATCAAAATTTTGAGATAGCCTTTTTTCAGCGTTGGCTAGTTGATTTCCAGATAGAAAATATGTTTTTGAGGAGGACACTCCCCCAAAACCCTCAGGGCAAGGTTTTTAAGCTATGCCCTGGGGGCATATAAGGTTTTAAAGAAGGCTTTGTCATTGAAACTTCAAAACAGGCTCATTCGAATGGAAATTCAAAGGGCTAGTGCCCTTTTTAATAGTCAAAAGTGATGGGAGGGCAACTAGCCCCCTCCCACACCCATCATTCCCCAAACACATCCAATCAAAATTTTTAGATGGCCTTTTTGTTCAGCGTAGCTGATTTCTAAATAAAAAATACGTTTTTGAGGAGGGCACTCCCCCAAAACCGCCAGGGCAAGGGTTTTAAGTTATGCCCTGGGGGCATATAAAGCTTTCATAGAAGGCGTTGTTGTAGAAGCTTCAAAACAGGCTCATTCAATTGGAAATTCAAAGGTCTAGGGCCCTTTTTGATAGTCGAAAGTTATTGGAAGGCCCCTTGCCCCCCTAAGCCCATCATTCCCCCAAACACAGCCAACCTAAATTTTGAGATAGACATTTTTTCAGCGTAGTTGATTTCAAATAGAAAAGATGTTTTTGAGAAGGACACTCCCCCACAACCCTCAGGGCAAGGGTGTTAAGTTATGCCCTGGTGGCATATAAGGTTTTTATATAAGGCGTTGTCGTAGAAACTTCAAAACAGGCCCATTCAATTGGAAATTCAAAGGGCTAGTGCCCTTTTTAATAGTCAAAATTGATTGGGGGGCAACTAGCACCCCCACCCCCATCATTCCTCCAAACACATCCAATCAAAGTTTTGAGATAGCCATTTTGTTCATCGTTGGCTAATTGATTTCCAGATGGAAAATATGTTTTTGAGGAGGACACCCCCTCACAACTCTCAGGGCAAAGATTTTAAGTTATGCCCTTGGAGTATATAAGGTTTTTATAGAAGTCGTTGTCATAGAAACTTCAAAGGGGGCTCATTCGATGGGAAATTCAAAGGGCTAGTGCCCTTTTTAATAGTCAAAAGTGATTGCAGGGGAACGAGCCCCCCCACGCCCATCGGTTCCCCGAATCTATCCAATCAAAATTTTGAGATAGCCATTTTGTTCAACGTAGTTTATTTCCAGAGTCAAAATATGTTTTTGAGGAGGACTCTCCCCCAAAACCCTCAGGGCAAGGGTTTTAAGTTATGCCCTGGGGGCATATAAGGTTTTTATAGAAGACGTTGTCATAGAAACTTGAAAACAGGTTCATTCGATTGGAAATTCAAAGGGCTAGTGCCCTTTTTAATAGTCTAAAGTGATTGGAGGGCACCTAAGCCCCTCCCCCCCCCACACACCCATCATTCCCCCAACCACATCCAATCAAAATTTTGAGAAAGCCATTTGGTTCAGCGTAGGCTAGTTGATTTCCAGATGGAAAATACGTTTTTGAGGAGGACACTCCCCCGTAACCCTCAGGGCAAAGGTTTTAAGTTACGCCCTGGGGGCATATAAGGTTTTTATAGAAGGCGTTGTCGTAGAAACTTCAAAACAGGCTCATTCGATTGGAGATTCAAAGGTGTAGGGCCCTTTTTAATAGTCGAAAGTGATTGGAGGGAACCTTGCCCCCCCACGCCCATCATTCCGCCAAACATATCAAATCTAAATTTTGAGATAGCCTTTTTTTCAGCGTTGTTGATTTCCAAATATAAAATATGTTTTTCAGGAGGACACTCCCCCACAACCCTCAGGGCAAGGGTATTAAGCTATGCCCTGGGGGCATATAAGATTTTTATAGAAGACGTTGTCCTAGAAACTTCAAAACAGGCTCATTTGATTGGAAATTCAAAGGCCTAGTGCCCTTTTTAATAGTCAAAAGTCATTGGAGGGCAACTTGCCCCCCCACGCCCATCACTCCCCCAAACACATCCAATCAAAATTTTTAGATAGCCTTTTTGTTCAGCGTTGGCTAGTTGATTTCCAGATAGAAAATATGTTTTTGAGGCGGAAACTCCCCCACAACCCTCAGGGAATGGGTTTTAAGTTACGTCCTGAGGGCATATAAGGTTTTGATAGAAGGCGTTGTCATAGTAACTTCAAAAGGGGCTCTTTCGATTGGAATTTCAATGGGCTAGTACCCTTTTTAATAGTCGAAAGTGATTGGAGGGCAACTAGCCCCCCCCCTCCATGCCCATCATTCCCCCAAACATATCCAATCAAAATTTTGAGATAGCCATTTTGTTCAGCGTAGTTGATTTCCAGATAGAAAATATGTTTTTGATGAGGACACTCATCCACAGCCCTCAGGGCAAGGGTTTTAAGTTATGCCCTGGGGGCATATAAGGTTTTTATAGAAGGCTTTGTCATAGAAACTTCAAAACAGGCTCATTCGATTGGAAATTCAAAGGGCTAGGGCCCTTTTTAGTAGTAAAAAGTGATTGGAGGGCACCTTGACCCCCCCCACGCCCATCATTTCCCCAAACACATCCAATCTAAATTTTGTGATAGCCATTTTTTTCAGCGTAGTTGATTTGCAGATAGAAAATATGTTCTTGAGGAGGACATTCCCCCAAAACCCTCTGGGCAAGGGTTTTAAGTTATGCCCTAGGGGCATATAAGGTTTTTATAGAAGGCGTTGTCGTATAAACTTCAAAACAGGCTCATTAGATTGAAAACTCAAAGGGCTAGTGCCCTATTTATCAGTCGAATGTGATTGGAGGGCAACTAGCCCCCACCCCCTTACGTGCCCATCATTCCCCCAAAGACATCCAATCAAAATTTTGAGATAGCCATTTTGTTCAGCATAGTTCATTTCCAGATAGCAAATATATTTTTGAGGAGGACACTCCCCTACAACCCTCTGGGCAAGGGTGTCGTAGAAACTTCAAAAAAGGCTCATTTGATTGAAAATTCAAGGGGCTAGTGCCCTTTTTAATAGTCGAAAGGTATTGGAGGGCAACTAGCCCCCCCCCTCTCCCCCACGCCCATCATTCCCCCAAACACATTCAATACAAATTTTGAGATAGTCATTTTGTTCAGCGTAGTTGATTTCCAGACAGAAAATATGTTTTTGAGGAGGATACTCCCCCGCAAACCTCAGGGCAAGGGGTTTAAGTTATGCCTTTGGGGCATATAAGGTTTTTATAGAAGGTGCTGTCGCAGAAACTTCAAAAAACGGCTCATTCGATTTGTAATTCAAAGGGCTAGTGTCCTTTTTAATAGTCGAAAGTGATTAGGGATATTTTTTGTTGTTGTTGTTGTTTAAACCAGGGCATTTCGTATCGAAGGCGTTGTCGTGGGAACTTCGAAAGGGGCTCATTCGATTGAAAATTGAAAGGGCTGAAGCCCTTTTTAACAGTCGAAAGTGATTGGAGGGCAACTAATTCCCCTTCCACACCCACCCTCCCACGCCCACCCTCCCATTTGCCCATTATGTTTAAAAACTAAATGTTGCCTTAAGATTAAATCAAAATGAGCTATGATAATGCTAATTCCCAATAAGGCATCTCAGCAGTATCCCAAGAACGACTGAGTGTATTATGATCAAACTTTTGGGGCTACTTCTGCTCTTAAAAATTAACCCAATCAAAATAGCGTACGGGTATCCAAGCTATCAAAGAAAGTAAACAGATTTTTTTTGCAAATGGTATCAAGTTTTCCATTTCAGGTCAACTAGAGGACGTATGAAACTAAGTTAAACGGTACTATTTGTGTCCAGATTTTAAAAGTGTTTATGTTGTTAAAAATTGCTGAAAATTTTTATCCAGCATACAAATAGCAGGCCAAACTATGAAGTCTTGAAAAACGAAAAGATTTAAAATATTATTTTTTCCCCTGAAAAGACTGTGTCAATGTAAACCAAATAGAAATTAATTAAAAAAAACTTTTTCCACAAAATAAGTTTTTCAAAGAAAAGTAAAGAACTCCATTAAACAAAAAATGAGCAAAAATAAAATCAAATAATCTACCAAGCGTGAAATTACCACAAGTCAGCATCAATAAATAAATGAAACCCAAAACGAACAGAAATTACTATAAATAACCGAGTTAAACTCAAAACGAGCAGAAATTAATTTAAGTTGGGTGCAAAACCCCTATGCCTTCCCAAGGCCAGAACAAAATTTGCACTTTACTGACAAAATACAAATGAATGTGAATTGTCAGTTTAATATAGATGTACTGATATTTAGTTATCAAAATGTTAATATTATTTGATTTATATAAGTTATAAAAGTAAAAACATTAAATTTTTTCAGTAAAGTGCAAATTTTGTTCTTTTATGTTTGTATTTAAATTTTGTGTTTTATTTTTGCTCATTTTTTGTTTAATGGAGTTCTTTACTTTTCTTTGAAAAACTTATTTTGGGGAAAAAGTTTTTTTAATTAATTAGAATAAATAGCCGAGTCAAACTTGAAACGAGCAAAAATTAACATTAGTAGGGCTGATAACCCCCATGCCTTCTCAAGACCAGAAAATAATTTGTGCTTTACTGAAAACAAATTACATTTAAATCTTTTCACTTTTTTACTTACACAAATACAATAATTTAAGGCTTTAAGGAATAAATACCAGTATAGGTATATAAGACTGGCAATCAATAGTAGAATGGGGGGTACCAGCACAGACACTCACCCCTACTGCCATCTACAATTTAGTTTAATACTGACGGGGCTCCATATATGGGCATGGAATCCCTAGGGAGAATGATTGCGTAATCGGTCAATGACCTCTTTTTCCAAGGTCGATTTATTTGATGTTTCTATGTGTAATAACTCCGGAACGAAGGTTGCACATGCGCATTGAATTCTAACGGGAACAATGTTATTGATCTAGGACTCGAGGGGGAAGTGAATTTCAGAGATCTTGATTGCGTAATCGGTCAATGACCGAAATTTCCAAGTCAACAACAACAACAACGACCTTGAAATTCGCTGAGAGCGTGCACTTACAACAACAACAACATCGACCGTGGAACACCTGTGCTGTCGACCTCAATTCACCTATCGTGAATCAATAATTCCCCTTAGAAGCAACAAATTAATTCCCCTTTCTTGACAGATCAATCAACCAATGACATCATCTGTCAGACTTTAAAAATTTTTGCATAGAAACGATTCTCCAGGAATAGATCCAAGTCATTAATGTCATTGCCTCGGAAACAACTCTTTTGGTCGAACTCCAAAGGATATTAATAGCCAACGGCCATGGAAACAATTCCCCAAGAAACATCTTAGCGATGAATTGTTTTAGCGCGGGAATTAGGTTTCTTATTAATTTGAAATGCATTAGCGCAGAGATGCCAAAAACAAAAGGAACACGCTGAATTACGTTTAGGGATTATTTGGGCGAAACTGTTTTAGACAGGTTATGGAACTATTTCGGCGAAACAGTTAGAGACATTTTAAAAGATGATTTTAGAAAGGGTTTTAGAAGAGGTTTTGAGTGTGGTCGTTATAATACACAAGTTTCATTTGAACAGTGTTGTGAGGTCCTCTAACCCAACCCCAAAGGGTTCCAATCCTCATACCCCAACCCCGAAGGAAGCCCCCGGTCCTCAAAGGCCCCCCAAGCTTCCAAAGGGCCACCGGAGACCCCAAAGGCCCCCCCAGACCCCCAAAGGCCATCCCCCGGCCCCCCAAAGGCCCATCGAGCTCCCAAAGGACCAACGGGGTCCCAAAGGCCCTCCACCGGTCCCCAAATGTTCCCCAGGCCCCCAACTGCCCCCCCGGGCCCCCAAAGGCCCTCCCTGTGCCCAAAAGGCCCTCACCCCGTCCCCATACATGCACACAAAAACTTACACACACACAAAAACTTACACACACACACACACAAAAACTTACACACACACACGAAAACTTACACACACACACACGAAAACATACACACACACGCCAAAACTTACACACACACACACAAAAACTTACACACACACACACACATAAACTTACACATGCACACAAAAACTTTCATTCACACAAAAAATTACATGCACACAAAAACTTACACACACACACACACACACAAACTTACACACACACAAATAAAATAAAACACACACACACACGCCAAAACTCACACACACACACAAAAACATACACACACACAAACACTAACACACACACACACAATCAAACACACACACACAAAAAAACTTACACACACACAAACACTAAACATAACACACACACACAAAAAAATAAAAACACACAAACAAAAATACACACACACACACACACACAAACACAAAAACTAACACATGCACAAAAAAACTAAAATTCACACACAAACTTATACACACACACACACACAAAAAGCTTACACACGCAAAAACTTACATGCACACAAAAACTTACATGCACACAAAAACTTACACACACACAAAAACTTAAACACACTCACAAAAACTTACAAACACACAAAAACTTACAAACACACACACATGAAAACTTACACACACACGTCAAAACTTACACACACACACGCAAAAACTAACACACACACACACAAAAACTAACACACACACACACACACACACACAAAAACTAACACAAACACACTAAAACTAACAAGCACACAAAAACTAACACACACACAAAAACTTACACACACGCACAAAAACTTACACACACACAAAAACTTACACACACACACACATGAAAACTTACACACACACGTCAAAACTTACACACACACACGCCAAAACTTACACACACACACACACAAAAACTTACACACACACACACACACACAAACTTACACATGCACACGAAAACTTACATGCACACAAAAACTTACATTCACACAAAAACTTACAAACCAAAAAAAACAAAAAAATTACTCACACAAACACTATAAAAATCACACACACACACAAAAAAAAAAACACACACAAAAACAAAAACACACACAAACACACACACACACACACACAAAACTTACACATGAACACAAAAAAACTCACACACACACGCACAAAAACTTACACACACACACACACACAAACTTACACACACACACACGAAAACTCACACACACACGCCAAAAATTACACACACACAAAAACTTACACACACACACACACACACACAAAAAACTTACACATGAACACAAAAAAACTCACACACACACGCACAAAAACTTTCACACACACACACTCACAGACACACACACACACACACACAAACACACAAAACTTACACACACACAAAATAAAACTCACACTCACAATCAAAATCTAACACACACAAAAAATTACACACACACACACACACACAAAAACTAACACATTCACACCAAAACTTACATTCACATAAAAACTTAAAAGCACACAAAAACTTACACACACACCCACACACAAACAAAACTAACACACACAAACACACAAAAACACACACACACACACTATATATATATATATATATATATATATATATATATATATATATATATATATATATATATATATATATATATATATATTAAACTTTCCACAAAATAAGTTTTTCAAAGAAAAGTAAAGAGCTACTACATTAAATCAAAGATGAGCAGAAATAAAGTTAAATAATTGTTCAAACGTAAACTTATGTCCAATTCCATACTAGTTAAAGTGACAAAAACTCTTTCCCACAAGAGGACACTTTTCAACTAAAAGTAAAGAGCTACTTAATCAAAGATATGATGAAATAATAACGAATATTTGTTCAAACGTAAACTTATGTTCAGCGCTAAACTTATTAGAGTGATAAAAAACTTTTTCTCACAAGAGGACACTTTTCGAGTAAAAGTAAAGAGCTACAAGACTAAACAAAAGATATGATGAAATAATAACGAATAATTGTTCAAACTTAAATTTTTTGTTTTACGGGAATAGTTTATTTTCGAACCATTATATCTACCAAAGGTTCAATACCTGAGTTAAACTAAGAGGTTTCAATTTCAGGAAAAAATTACATTTTGACAACATTTGACAATTTACCAAATTTAAAGTTTTGTTTAGTTTCAAAATGTTTTCTGTCACTCATCATCTTTTGATCATTCACAAACAATACTAAAGAAAACCACTTCCCACGGTTTATTGATTTTAAATTATTAAGAAGGCTATTATTTCATTGAAATATACATTTTAAATTTTTTAATTTTCATGCTTTTGATAAGTATCTTGTCCTTTTGGTGTAAATTGCAGCTGAAGGCTTATCGTAAAATCACTGTTTCAAGTTTTTTCATAATTAAAGGATACGAATTAGAACCATGGGAACGTAATTTCGTCGTATTTTGCTTATTTTCGTTGGAAAAAACACTGAAAAACCATATTAAGAACTATATTTATGAGTCTTTCACTGAAAATTCCTTTTTCGTACCAAACCCTGACCTCCATAATTAAAGGATATGAATTAGAACGATGGGAATGTATTTTTGTCATATTTTTCTTTTGTTCGATAGAAAAAACACTGAAAAACCATCTTAAAAGCTTTATTTTTGAGTATTTCTTTGAACTTTACTATTTCGTACCAAGCCTTGACCCACCTAATGAAATAATATGAATTATAACCATGGGAACGTAATTTCATCACATTTTACATTTCCCACAAGAGGAACACTTTTCGAGTAAAAGTAAAGAGCTACTTTCATACCAAGTCCTGACCCCCCTAATTAAAGGATATGAATTAGAACCATGGGAACATAATTTCATCGTATTTTGTATTTCCCACAAGAGGAAAACTTTTCGAGTAAAAGTAAAGAGCTACCAGACTAAACCAAAGATATGATGAAATAATAACGAATAATTGTTCAAACTTAAATTTTTTTAATATCTCTGAGACAAACTTTTACAGTGTTGAAAAATAGTGAAAAAGAAAAGACTAAAAACATTGGAAGAAATAGATTGGTAGGAAAAAATGCTTACATTTGCATAATCCGTCTGGGCTTGGGTGCCTGAAGGACCAGGTAGTGCATGTTGGAGGGTGGAGGGACCGGTGGCGTTACATTCTTGTACAAATTGGACTGCGGCTTGTATAGGCAGCGTTGGTCTTGAATAGTCGATATGAAGGTTGGATTGGCCAGTGTATTTGGGGGGCTTTGGCCAGCAACCATTTTGTACAACTGATGCATTTACAGTTGGTGCATTATTGCCCCTCACTTTCTTAGTGGGTGGCGGTGACAGACATTCTTCATAATTGGCATTAAAAAGAAGAGAAAAAAGTTAGTATTGAAATAATTTGCCCCTTTTCACAGAAGGAAAGTTATTAAACATAAATATATATATATATATATATATATATATATATATATATATATATATATATATATATATATATATATATATATATATTTGCGAAAACACACAAAAGTTAGAAAAAATACAAAATATTCCTTTATTACCTCTGCAAAACGGCTAAAAATGAAGAATTCATACACATTTTCAACTAGCTAAGGGTAAGTGTTTTAAATATGAGCCATTCTGTTGCGAAAACACACAAAAGTTAGAAAAAATACAAAATAATCCTTTATTACCTCCGCAATACGGCTAAAAATAAAGAATTCATAAACATTTTCAACTAGCTAAGGGTAAGTGTTTTAAATATGAGCCATACTGTGGCGAAAAAAAACAAAAGTTATAAAAAATACAAAATACTCCTTAATTACCTCTGCAATACGGGTAAAAATGAATAATTCATACACATTTCAGCTAGCTAAGGGCAAGTGTTTTAAATATGAGTCATTCTGTTGCGAAAACACATAAAAGTTAGATAAAATACTATATATTCCTTTATGACCTCTGCAATACGGCTAAAAATGAAGAATTCATACACATTTTCAACTAGCTAAGGGTAAATGTTTTAAATATGAGCCATTCTATTTCGAAAACACACAAAAGTTAGAAAAAATGCAAAATGTTCCTTTATTACCTCAGCAATATGGCTAAAAAAGAAAAATTCTTACACATTTTCAACAATCTAATGGTAAGTTTTTTAAATATGAGCCATTCAGTTGCGAAAACACACAAAAGTTAGATAAAATACAAATATTCATTTAAGAACTCTGAAATACGATAAAAAATGAAGAATTCATAATAATTTCTAACTAGCTAAGGGTAAGTGTTTTAAATATGAGCCATTCTGTTGCGAAAACACACAAAAGTTAGAAAAAATACAAAATATTCCTTTATTACCTCTGCAATACGGGTAAAAATGAAGAATTCATACACATTTCAATTAGCTAAGGGTAAGTGTTTTAAATATGAGCCATTCTGTTGCGAAAACACACAAAAGTTAGAAAAAATACAAAATATTCCTTTATTACCTCTGCAAAACGGCTAAAAATGAAGAATTCATACACATTTTCAACTAGCTAAGGGTAAGTGTTTTAAATATGAGCCATTCTGTTGCGAAAACAGACAAAAGTTAGAAAAAATACAAAATATTCCTTTATTACCTCTGCAAAATGGCTAAAAATGAAGAATTCATACACATTTTCAACTAGCTAAGGGTAAGTGTTTTAAATATGAGCCATTCTGTTGCGAAAACACACAAAAGATAGAAAAAATACAACCTGACCCCCTAATTGAAGGATATGAATTAGAACCATGGGAAACGTAATTTCATCGTATTTTGCATTTCACACAAGAGGACACTTTTCGAGTAAAAGTAAAGAGCTACCAGACTAAACCAAAGATATGATGAAATAATAACTAATAATTGTTCAAACTTAAATTTTCTGTATTACGGGGATAGTTTATTTTCGAACCATTATATCTACCAAAGGTTCAATACCAGAGTTAAACTAAGAGGTTTCAATTTCAGGAAAAAATTACATTTTGACAACATTTGACAATTTACCAAATTTAAAGTTTTGTTTAGTTTCAAAATGTTTTCTGTCACTCATCTTCTTTTAATCATTCACAAACAATACTAAAGAAAACCACTTCCAACGGTTTATTGATTTTAAATTATTAAGAAGGCTATTATTTCATTGAAATATACATTTTAAATTTTTAATTTTCATGCTTTTGATAAGTATCTTGTCCTTTTGGTGTAAATTGCAGCTGAAGGCCTATCGCAAAATCACTGTTTCAAGTTTTTTCATAATCAAAGGATACGAATTAGAACCAGGGGAACATAATTTCATCATATTTTGCTTATTTTCGTTGGAAAACACACTGAAAAGACATATTATTGAACTCACATCAAACATTGCCGGGCTTGCATTTGAAGAACCTTCCATTATTTTCTATCTTGCCCTCTATTTCAGCATATACTGACTTTTAAAGCTTTTCAAAGCTCTTAAATTTACTAACCTAACGGTTATTTATTTACGAAATTGTGCAAACTGTTGATTTAGAACAATAATTACCTTTCTATATATCAATTAACACTCACTAGAATTGCCACTTTTCACTCGTGGAGAATGGTTTCAAAACAATACTTCTTAAATCGCATAGACTAAATTTGTCAAACGAGACATCTTCAATGCAGATTAATTAATTGTTACGCTCGATTTTGTTTTGGACATAGGAGAGCATCAATGGGAAGTGAGAATTTCTGTAAAACTATCAAAGATTGATCAGACAAAAAGTTAGGTGTATGGTTAGGCTAGATTAGATTATGTTAGGTTAGGTTAATTTAGGGCAGACTAGCTTAGCTTACGTACGAGAAAGAAAAGTTCTTAGGTGTGGAGCTCCCCCACCGCCTCAACCATCGCTCTTGAAATCCCATGAATTAGGTTAGAGACAGACAAAAAGTTAGGTGTATGGTTAGGCTAGATTAGATTATGTTATGTTAGGTTAATTTAGGTTCGACTAGCTTAGCCTACGTACGAGAAAGAAAAGTTCTTAGGTGTGGAGCTCCCCCACCGCCTCAACCATCGCTCTTGAAATCCCTTGAATTAGGTTAGAGACAGACAAAAAGTTAGGTGTATGGTTAGGGTAGGTTAGATTCTGTTAGGTTATGTTAATTTAGGTTAGACTAGCTTAGCCTACGTAGCCCCCCTCCCCCACCGCCTCAACCATCGCTCTTGAAATCCCTGGAATTAGGTTAGAGACAGACAAAAAGTTAGGTGTATGGTTAGGTTAGGTTAGATTATGTTAGGTTAGGTTAATTAACGGCAGCCTCTTTTGTTAAGATTTTTTATTTTTTGGGGGGGGGCTCCCGCCCCCCTCAACAAAAAGTTAGGTGTCTGGCTAGGTTAGGTTAGATTATGTTTGGTTAGGTTAATTTAGGTTAGACTAGCTTAGCCTACGTACGCCCCCCCCAACCCCCGGGGGCCACGGGGACTGAAAGCCTACCACGGGTGGGACCCCCACCACCAAGGTTAGGTTACCTAACATTTCAAGGTGACCCCCCCCCCCAACCCCGGGGCCACGGGACCGAAAGCCTGACACGGGTAGGACCCTCACCACCAAGGTCAGGTTAGGTTAGATTAGGTTAAGTTACCTAACATTTCTAGGTTAACTTACATCAGGTTAAGTGGCGCGCCACTTAACCTGATGTAAGTTAACCTAGAAATGTTAGGTAACTTAACCTAATCTAACCTAACCTGACCTTGGTGGTGAGGGTCCTACCCGTGTCAGGCTTTCGGTCCCGTGGCCCCGGGGTTGAGGGGGGGTCACCTTGAAATGTTAGGTAACCTAACCTTGGCGGTGGTGGTCCCACCCATGGTAGGCTGTCAGTCCCCGTGGCCCCCGGGTGTGGGGGGGGGGGCCGTACGTAGGCTAAACTAGTCTAATCTAAATGAACCTAACCTCAACAAATCTAACCAAACCTACCCATACACCTAACTTTTTGTTGTTGGGGGTGAGAGCCCCCCCCCCCAAAAAATAAAAAATCTTAACAAAAGAGGCTGCCGGTAATTAACCTAACCTAACATAATCTAACCTAACCTAACCATACACCTAACTTTTTGTCTGTCTCTAACCTAATTCAAGGGATTTCAAGAGCGATGGTTGAGGCGGTGGGGGAGGGGGGCTACGTAGGCTAAGCTAGTCTAACCTAAATTAACCTAACCTAACATAATCTAACCTAACCTAACCATACACCTAACTTTTTGTCTGTCTCTAACCTAATTCAAGGGATTTCAAGAGCGATGGTTGAGGCGGTGGGGGAGCTCCACACCTAAGAACTTTTCTTTCTCGTACGTAGGCGAAGCTAGTCTACCCTAAATTAACCTAACCTAACATAATCTAATCTAGCCTAACCATACACCTAACTGTTTGTCTGTCTCTAACCTAATTCAAGGGATTTCAAGAGCGATGGTTGTGGGGGTGGGGGAGCTCCACAACTAAGAACTTTTCTTTCTCGTACGTAGGCTAAGCTAGTCTACCCTAAATTAACCTAACCTAACATAATCTAATCTAGCCTAAACATACACCTAACTTTTTGTCTGATCAATCTTTGATAGTTTTACAGAAATTCTCACTTCCCATTGATGCTCTCCAATGTCCAAAACAAAATCGAACGTAGCAATTAATTAATCTACATTGAAGATGTCTCGTTTGACAAATTTAGTCTATGCGATGTAAGAAGTATTGTTTTGAAACCATTCTCCGCAAGTGTAAAGTGGCAATTCTAGTGAGTGTTAATTGATATATAGAAAGGTAATTATTGTTCTAAATCAACAGTTTGCACAATTTCGTAAATAAATAACCGTTAGGTTAGTATATTTAAGAGCTTTGAAAAGCTTTAAAAGTCAGTATATGCTGAAATAGAGGGCAAGATAGAAAATAATGGAAGGTTATTCAAATGCAAGCCCGGCAATGTTTGATGTGAGTTTAATAATAAGTCTTTTCAGTGTATTTTCCAATGAAAATAAGCAAAATATGATGAAATTATGTTCCCCTGGTTCTAATTCGTATCCTTTAATTATGAAAAAACTTGAAACAGTGATTTTGCGATAAGCCTTCATCTGCAATTTACACCAAAATGACAAGATACTTATCAAAAGCATGAAAATTAAAAATGTAAAATGTATATTTCAATTAAATAATAGCCTTCTTAATAATTTAAAATCAATAAACCGTGTGAAGTGGTTTTCTTTAGTATTGTTTGTGAATTATTAAAAGAAGATGAGTGACAGAAAACATTTTGAAACTAAACATAACTTTAAATTTGGTAAATTGTCAAATGTTGTCAAAATTTAATTTTTTCCTGAAATTGAAACCTCTTAGTTAAACTCAGGTATTGGACCTTTGGTAGATATAATGGTTCGAAAATAAACTATCCCCGTAATACAGAAACTTTAAGTTTGAACAATTATTCACTATTATTTCATCATATCTTTGGTTTAGTCTGGTAGCTCTTTACTTTCACTCGAAAAGTGTCCTCTTGTGGGAAATGCAAAATACAATGAAATTACGTTTCCCTTGGTTCTAATTCATATCCTTCAATTAGGGGGTCAGGTTGTATTTTTTCAACCTTTTGTGTGTTTTTGCAACAGAGTGGCTCATATTTAAAACACTCACCCTTAGCTAGTTGAAAATGTGTATGAATTCTTCATTTTTAGCCGTTTTGTAGAGGTAATAAAGGAATATTTTGTATTTTTTCTAACTTTTGTGTGTTTTCGCAACAGAATGGCTCATATTTAAAACACTTACCCTTAGCTAGTTGAAAATTTGTATGAATTCTTCATTTTTAGCCGTTTTGCAGAGGTAATAAAGGAATATTTTGTATTTTTTCTAACTTTTGTGTGTTTTCGCAACAGAATGGCTCATATTTAAAACACTTACCCTTAGCTAGTTGAAAATGTGTATGAATTCTTCATTTTTAGCCGTTTTGCAGAGGTAATAAAGGAATATTTTGTATTTTTTCTAACTTTTGTGTGTTTTCGCAACAGAATGGCTCATATTTAAAACACTTACCCATAGCTAGTTGAAAATGTGTATGAATTCTTCCTTTTTGGCCGTTTTGCAGATGTAATAAAGGAATATTTTGTATTTTCTTTTAATTTTATGTGTTTTCGCAACAGAATGACTCATATTTACAAAACTCACCCTTAGCTAGTTGAAATGTGTATGAGTTCTTAATCTTTAGCCGTATTGCAGAGGTAATAAAGGACTATTTTGTATTTTTTCTAACTTTGTGTGTTTTCGCAACAGAATGGCTCATATTTAAAACACTTACCCTTAGCTAGTTGAAAATGTGTATGAATTCTTCATTTTTAGCCGTTTTGCAGAGGTAATAAAGGAATATTTTGTATTTTTTCTAACTTTTGTGTGTTTTCGCAACAGAATGGCTCATATTTAAAACACTTACCCTTAGCTAGTTGAAAATGTGTATGAATTCTTCATTTTTAGCCGTTTTGCAGAGGTAATAAAGGAATATTTTGTATTTTTTCTAACTTTTGTGTGTTTTCGCAACAAATGGCTCATATTTAAAACACTTACCTTAGCTAGTTGAAAATGTGTATGAATTCTTCATTTTTAGCCGTTTTGCAGAGGTAATAAAGGATATATATTTGTATTTTTATATATATATATATATATATATATATATATATATATATATATATATATATATATATATTTATGTTTAATAACTTTCTTTCTGTGAAAAGGGGCAAATTATTTCAATACTAACTTTTTCTCTTCTTTTTAAGGCCAATTATGAAGAATGTCTGTCGCCGCCACCCACTAAGAAAGCGAGGGCCAATAATGCGCCCCCTGCGAAGGCAACAGTTGTGCAGAATGGTCGCTGGCCGAAGCCCCCCAAATACACTGGCCAATCCAACCTTCATATCGACTATTCAAGACCGACGCTGTCTGTACAAGTCGCAGCCCAATTTGTACAAGAATGTAACGCCACCGGTCCCTTCACCCTCCAACATGCACTACCTGGTCCTTCAGGCACCCAAGCCCAGACGGATTATGCAAATGTAAGCATTTTTTCTTACCAATCTATTTCTTCCAATGTTTTTTAGTCTTTTCTTTTTCACTATTTTTCAACACTGTAAAAGTTTGTCTCAGAGATATTAAAAAAATCTAAGTTTGAACAATTATTCGTTATTATTTCATCATATCTTTGGTTTAGTCTGGTAGCTCTTTACTTTTACTCGAAAAGTGTTCCTCTTGTGGGAAATGCAAAATACGATGAAATTATGTTCCCATGGTTCTAATTCATATCCTTTAATTAGGGGGGTCAGGACTTGGTACGAAAGTAGCTATTTAATTTTACTCGAAAAGTGTTCCTCTTGTGGGAACTGTAATATACGATGAAATTACGTTCCCATGGTTCTAATTCATATCCTTTAATTAGGGGGGTCAGGACTTGGTACGAAAAAGGAATTTTCAATGAAAGACTCATAAATATAGCTCTTAATATGGTTTTTCAATGTTTGTTCTAACGAAAATAAGCAAAATACGACGAAATTACGTTTCCATGATTCTAATTCATATCCTTTAATTAGGGGGGTCAGGACTTGGTATGAAAAAGGAATTTTCAGTGAAAGACTCATAAATATAGCTCTTCATATGGTTTTTTCAGTGTTTTTTCCAACGAAAATAAGCAAAATACGACGAAATTACGTTCCCGTGGTTCTAATTCGTATCCTTTAATTATTAAAAAACTTGAAACAGTGATTTTACGATAAGCTTTCAGCTGCAATTTACACCAAAAGGACAAGATACTTATCAAAAGCATGAAAATTAAAAAATGTAAAATGTATATTTCAATGAAATAATAGCCTTTTTAATAATTTAAAATCCATAAACCGTGGGAAGTGGTTTTCTTTAGTATTGTTTGTGAATGATTAAAAGATGATGAGTGACAGAAAACATTTTGAAACTAAACAAAACTTTAAATTTGGTAAATTGTCAAATGTTGTCAAAATGTAATTTTTTCCTGAAATTGAAACCTCTTAGTTTAACTCAGGTATTGAACCTTTGGTAGATATAATGGTTCGAAAATAAACTATTCCAGTAATACAGAAAATTTAAGTTTGAACAATTATTCGTTATTATTTCATCATATCTTTGGTTTAGTCTGGTAGCTCTTTACTTTTACTCGAAAAGTGTCTTCTTGTGGGAAAAAGTTTTTTATCACTCTAATAAGTTTATCGCTAAACATAAGTTTACGTTTGAACAATTATTCGTTATTATTTCATCATATCTTTGATTAAGTAGCTCTTTACTTTTAGTTGAAAAGTGTCCTCTTGTGGGAAAGAGTTTTTGTAACTTTAAATAGTATGGATTTGGACATAAGTTTACGTTTGAACAATTATTTAACTTTATTTCTGCTCATCTTTGATTTAATGTAGTAGCTCTTTACTTTTCTTTGAAAAACTTATTTTGTGGAAAGATATATATATATATATATATATATATATATATATATATATATATATATATATATATATATATATATATATATATATATATATATATATATATATATATATATATGTGTGTGTGTGAGTTTTCGTGTGTTTGTGTGTGTAAGTTTGTGTGTGTGTGTGTGTGTGTAAGTTTTTGTGTGCATGTAAGTTTTTGTGTGCATGTAAGTTTTCGCGTGCATGTGTAAGTTTTTGTGTGTGTGTGTGTGTGTGTGTAAGTGTTTGTGTGTGTAAGTGATGGAGTGTGTGTGTGATTTTTATTGTGTGTATGTGTTAGTTTTTTGTGTGTGTGTGTGTGTGTAAGTTTTTGTGCGTGTGTGTGTGAGTTTTTTTGTGTTCATGTGTAAGTTTTTTGTGTGTGTGTGTGTGTGTGTGTGTGTGTGTTTTGTGTGTGTGTAAGTTTTGGCGTGTGTGTGTGAGTTGTCATGTGTGTATGTGGTTTTTTTGTGAGTGTGTGTGTGTAAGTTTTTGTGCGTGTGTGTGTGTGTTTTTTTTGTGTTCATATGTTAGTTTTTGTGTGTGTGTGTGTGTGTGTGTGTGTGTGTATTTTTGTTTTAGTTTTTATTATTTTGATTGTTGTTGTGATTGATAGTGTTTTTTTTGTTTTAAGTTTTTGTGTTTGTGTGTTTAAGTTTATGTGTGAATGTAATTTTTTTTCTGAATATAAGTGTTCGTGTGCATGTGTATGTTTTTGTGTGTGTGTGTGTGTGTGTAAGTTTTTGTGTGTGTGTGTGTAAGTGTTTGCGGGTATGTGTGTAAGTTTTTAATTGTGTGTGTAAGTTTTCATGTGTGTGTGTGTGTGTTAGTTTTTGTGTGTCTTTAAGTTTTTTTGCGTGTGTTTAATTTTTTGTGTGTTTGTAAGTTTTTGTGTGCATGTAAGTTTTCGTGTGCATGTGTAAGTTTTTGTGTGTGTGTGTGTGTGTGTAAGTTTTTGTGTGTGTGTGTGTAAGTTTTGGCGTGTGTGTGTGTAAGTTTTGTAGTGTGTGTGTAAGTTTTCATGTGTGTGTGTGTGTGTGTAAGTTTTTGTGTGTGTGTAAGTTTTTGTGCGTGTGTGTAAGTTTTTGTGTGTGTGTAAGTTTTTGTGTGCATGTAAGTTTTTGTGTGCATGTAAGTTTTTGCGTGTGTAAGTTTTTTGTTTGTGTGTGTGTGTATCTGTTTTTGTGTGGTTGTTTTTTTGAGTGTTCTTGTGTTATTTTTTTTTTGTGTGTGTGTGTGTGTGTGTGTATGTTTTAGTGTGTGTGTTTTTGTTTTTGAGTGTGTGTGTAAGTTTTCGTGTGTGTGTGTGTGTAAGTTTTTGTGTGTGTGTGTGTAAGTTTTTGTGGGTGTGTGTAAGTTTTTGTGTGTGTGTAAGTTTTTTGTGTGTGTGTGTGAGTTTTGGCGTGTGTGTGTGTGTTTTCGTGTGTGTGTGTGTGTGTAAGTTTTGTGTGTGTATGTGTGTGTAAGTTTTTGTGTGCATGTAAGTTTTTGTGTTCATTTAATTTTTCGTGTGAATGTGTAAGTTTATGTGTTTCTGTGTGTGTGTAAGTTTTTGTGTGTGTGTGTTTAAGTTTTGGCGTGTGTGTGTAAGTTTTGTGTGTGTGTGTGTGTAAGTTTTCGTGTGTGTGTGTAAGTTTTTGTGTGTGTGTGTGTAAGTTTTTGTGTGTGTGTAAGTTTTTGTGTGCATGTATGGGGACCGGGGGAGGGCCTTTGGGGCACTGGGAGGGCCTTTGGGGGTCCGGGGGGCTGTTGGGGGCCTGGGGAACATTTGGGGACCGGTGGAGGGCCTTTGGGACCCCGTTGGTCCTTTGGGAGCTCGATGGGCCTTTGGGGGGCCCGGGGATGGCCTTTGGGGGTCTGGGTGGGCCGTTGGGGGCGC
The DNA here is from genome assembly GCF_049724085.1 of Artemia sp. Qi Xiang Cuo. Lineage (NCBI taxonomy): Eukaryota > Metazoa > Arthropoda > Branchiopoda > Anostraca > Artemiidae > Artemia > Artemia sp. Qi Xiang Cuo. The sequence goes on from NC_142796.1 coordinate 15,102,985, forward strand.
CGGTGGCCCTTTGGGAGCTTGGGTGGCCTTTGAGGACCGGGGGCTTCCTTCGGGGTTGGGGTAGGAGGATTGGAACCCTTTGGGGTTGGGTTAGAGGACCTCACAACACTGTTCAAATGAAACTTGTGTATTATAACGACCACAGAGCTTCACCATTAAATCCTCTTCTAAAACCTCTTTCAAAAATCATCTTTTAAAATGTCTCTAACTGTTTCGCCGAAATAGTTCCATAACCTGTCTAAAACAGTTTCGCCCAAATAATCCCTAAACGTAATTCAGCGTGTTCCTTTTGTTTTTGGCATCTCTGCGCTAATGCATTTCAAATTAATAAGAAACCTGATTCCCGTGCTAAAACAATTCATCGCTAAGATGTTTCTTGGGGAATTGTTTCCATGGCCTTTGGCTATTAATATCCTTTGGAGTTCGACCAAAAGAGTTGTTTCCGAGGCAATGTCATTAATGACTTGGATCTATTCCTGGAGAATCGTTTCTAGGCGAAAATTTTTAAAGTCTGACAGATGATGTCATTGGTTGATTGATCTGTCAAAAAAGGGGAATTAATTTGTTGTTTCTAAGGGGAATTATTGATTCACGATAGTTGAATTGACGTCGACAGTAAAGGTGTTCCAAGGTCGATGGTGGTTGTTGTGTAAGTTCAAGCTCACCGTGACTGTCAAGATCGTTGGCGGTGTTGGTGACTTGGAAATTTATGTAATTTATCGTTTAAATACTATAGTTATCTGGAATTCACATATCCCATGAGTCATATATAAAAAACATTAGCTCCGTTAGTATTCAATCTACAGGTGTAACCTTTGTCCCGGAGCTATTACACTTAGAAACAACAAATAAATCGACTTAGGAAAAACAGGTCATTGACCGATTACGCAATCATTCTCCCTAGGGATTCCATGCCCATATATTGAGTCCTTTCAGTATTAAACTAAATTGTAGATGGCAGCAGGGGTGAGTGTCTTTGCTGGTACCCCCCATTCTACTATCAATAGTTATTATTTTTTTAAGCCTAAATTATGTCCTGGTCTTAAGAGGGCATCGATGGATGGCAGAAAGATCTTTGGCAATCTTTCATTCTTCATCTGGAAAAAGTGTCCTAGCCTTCTGAATCTTTCTATCATTATAACCCTAGAAAGTGGGATTGAATCACATTTTTCGCAGAGCTTGTTGCTTTATATACAGTCAGTCAAACGAGTTCCCAAAACTATCCCTAGGCAATCCCCTGGAAAAACATCTAAAAAGTCCTTTTCCATCTTTTGAAGGAGCGAGGAGCTTGCCACTTGTCCCTATAAAAAGGACCCAAATACTGAGACGTCGATATAACACCATATGCGCCAGCAATGTCTCTAGGGGATCTTCATCCTTTTTTTTATCCTTCTGAAGTACCGAAATTTTAGAGCTATACTTGATCACTGTCATCAAATAGTTCCCAATACTCTAGTCTTGGTTAGCAGACTTATCTTCTTATTCTTCAAAACTTTTTTCAACTGTGTAAAAACACCCTGGGCCTTGGCTTTTCTACATCTAACATCTTCACTATATCCACCAGCTTTAATAATGATACTACCCAGATAAGTAAAGCTATCCACTGGATTGATCTTCATATTACCGAACATAGCCTCTCCAACTTCATTTATTCCTTGTCTAAGCGACTTGGTCTTCTTAATATTCATTTCAAAACCTGTTCCCTTACCCTGAGCTCTTGAATTCTCATAGTTTCTCAGTTTAATGATAATATTCTGTATTAAGTACAGGGATGATCCCTGATGCTCGTTTATTCAATTTTTTATGTTTTTATGTAAATACCCTCTTTTTAGCTTTCAATCTCCATTATCTTATGTATCTATCTTCATTTCAGCATGATGTTAATCATCGAGGAAGCATCAAACTCTAGGAGCATTTCATCGCTGTACTTAAAAATGACTAATTTTCAAAAATTGTTTGTTTTGGCACCCACATACCCTTCCCTCCCATATTCGCAGGGGTATTAGGCTACATATCCGCTTTTGGTTCCTGACACCGAAGATTGACATTAATTTTGTGTAAGTAGCTATACAACGGAATAATACTAATCCCTGAATGCGCGTGAAACTCTCACCCCTTCACTTAAAATGATATATTTTCTGGTATTTATAATTTTTGTTGTAACTACAGACGCTCTCCTTTTCCTTGTTTGCGGTGGTGTTGGACCACTCTTGTGCAACACCATCTTGACCGGTGTATTTCCACTCTTGATTCCTCCTTCCTGATAATTAAATAATTTTTGTCATTATAGTTACAGAGCTCCCTCCCCCATACTCTTGGTAGCAATAGGCCATATTTTCTAAAATTACCATAGCCTATGTTTTAATAATTTTGTATCGCCATAATGGTTATCTTGGGTGTGCATCAAATTCCAGACAAACAACCCAACACATATAAAGAAAACATAATTTAATGAATTGAAAATTACGTAATTTTTTCCTTTTCTTCCTAATATATTAATCCCAGTCTACCCATATTATGAAAACCTGCTATAACTCCAAGATCCGGCATTTACCTTGTACCATATTCACATGATATTTTACTAATACTAATACTTAGCTAGCGCGTATTGAAGCCATCAAAATCTTTCAGCCAATCAAAAAATTATGTGAGAAATCTGATTGGCTCAAATTACCGCAAGCTAAATCTTGGTATTAGTAAAATGTCATTGTGAATTTACATTTACTTAATCTATAGGTACACACAGTTGGGTGTAGAAAAAAAAACAGTTTGCCATTACCGCCAAAACCATTAAAAATTTGAATGAAGTGCTAAATTGTTCGACATTCTAGACAAGTTAAAAACACTGTACTCATTAGATCCCCTTCCCCTCCTCAAAGACATCCGTAAACCTATTAATCTAAGTATCTGATCAAAAGTAGGAGATACGAAAAAAATTGAATAGTATTTTATTAAGTAAAATATCGCACTGCCATGAGATCTAAGCCGCAAGCTTATGATATACCGTTTAAATATATCTTTTCCATTAATAATACAGTGGACACAAATACATCTATACAACAAAAGTAAAAAAAAGTTTTAGAAGCGCAACGAAAGTAGAGAGACAAGTAACTGCTGCAACTATAATCACAGTAAATTTCGGAAAGTCAAACATTCCTTAAGTTACACAGTACAATCTCATAAAATAAAATCTCATCAACAAATCCTTAATGATTTTCGGACTATTTTTCATACAAAAGAAACTAAAAAAATAGATAAAACACTCAACCGGTAAAACTGTTGCCAAAATTTCGGTCAAAATGGCAGTTTATAAAGCCAACAATCTCGGTTTATGGGTAGACTTAATGAGTCAACATTAAAATATGTCACAAAAGTGCTTTAATAAAAACAATGCATTAGACACTGTAAAAACAAAGAATAACTAAATGTCCAGGGTTTTTAAAATGGCCAACGAAGTAAAGCAAGAACACTGTTGCAAAAATACCCATTCTCAGTTTTTAGGTATTTTAGGGGGGCTATTTTTTAGACGTTGTAATAAAATACCTAATTAGGGGTATCAAAATTTAGGTATATTTTTGTATAAATTTTTAAAGACGATTTTTTGGTTCATACAGCGTAAAATTAAGAGGAAAAAATTTCATGCATAATGGATACAAGTGGACAAATTAGCGTCAAATAATAGCAGTTCCCGGTTCTGCCAAGGTAAAGCTCATAAAAATCGCGGGATGAAGAAATCACATGGACTTGTTTTGTTTTTATTTTATTTTTCCTTTTCAGCAAAATCTAGTTCTGTATTTTATGTGCTTAAAATTAGCTTTTTTTTGTCTAAAAAAATACAAAATTCAAACAATAAAGCAAGTTATGCTGCAATGAGAAAGCAACGTAGCATTTTTTCAATCCCTGGTCGTGTTTTGTTTAACTTCTTGGGGTTAAAACCATTCGAAAAGTATCAGGTGGTACTGCAACGCAGGCCTTCGGCAAGAAAACGTTATCTGTGGCGGTAAATTTAAAATTTTGAACCATTGTAGCTAATCCCATAAAACCAACATTATATACAAGGCGGTATCCCATACAAGCTCTTTTGCCGGTACTGAATGGTATGAAACTTTCCGGTTTATAAATTTTTCCATTTTTTAGAAATCTTGAAGGGTTAAAAACTTTCGGATCCGTCCATACTTTATCGCTGGTGTTCAGCTCATAGTTGTTGAGGAAGATCATAGTGCCCTCTTTAACTCTAAAACCTAGAATACAAAATATACAATTAAAGTTAAATTAGAGCAAACTGATATAATTAAAATTAGAAATTAAAATTAAAAGCTGGCGAAAATTATATGAAAAATAAAAAGTGTCAAATGTTGACAAAAAAAGTAATTGTAGCTTCCATTAAGCTTTATTAGACTTTTATGATAGGAAAAAGAAAGTTATTGCAGCATTTTTGTCACTTAGGATAGCACAACAAAATGTTTTCTAGAATCAGTTACGCGTGCACAAGTGGTTGAAATTTAGTTTGAATTTCTCCAAGTAACTTTCAGCTTTTAAATAGTTTGAATCTAGCCGAAGACTCTTAGGAACATTACAACTCTCTTGGCTTTAGGGTAAAACTTCCTATCTTTAACTTCAAAATAATAAAATAGAAGACAAAATTCATTTTTACAGTAAAATCTTAATTACGTATGTCTTTATGATAGAATACGATCGGATTTTTTCAATTTCGTACCTTGGGGGAGGTATGATCTCAGTTACGTACTCCCAATTTGGCTTCGGGAGGCTGATATTTAAGGAGAGAATGTGAAACTTAAAAAAAAGAAAATAGTCTAGAGAATGGAAAATATTTAGGAAAAAGTAACGGGCCCAAGCCCTACCCCCTGTTTACGTGACTGGCTAATGTGTTTTTCTTCTGGCTAATGTGTTTTTCTTTTGTCCCCATAAGTACGACATTGATTTTAAAACACGCTTTATAAATTTGAACAAACTCCCTTACAAACTCCAAGCCTTCCCATTTTTAGTTTTTGTTTAATTAACTATTCAATATTTCATGAATATTTATTGAAAATTTCAAAAATTAGTTACATTTATTTCTTCTATGGATTTCAGCTATCTTTCGAGCCAAAAATTAAACGCATTTTTTTTCAGAATTATTAATCATACAAGACCGAAATCCCTTGACAAGGATACCCAAATCCTGAATTTTTTAGTTCTGATATATCTGAATTTGGATATTCTAAATTTCGAAGTTCAGTATTAAAAAATCCAATAAAAATCTTGAAATTATAAATCATTTAATACACTAGTTATTAAGAAGATTGGTTTTGTAATTAAATTATTTGGTGAAAAAATTTTAGTGCTGAATATGGTTTGTGTGTCTTGCAGTTCTGTATGAAGTCCAAAAACATTTGATGTATTCAAATTGCAGTGATGTGTAGGGCTGCCACCTTTAGAAACTATTAATCGGCTTAATGATGCTCATTCCTGGTGATACTTTATTTATGATTTTTTCTCAGTGACTTTCTGTAACTTTTTTTGGTATTTAATTCGTCTTTGTCTGAAAATTTTAGTTCCTTCCATACATTTTCAGGTATAAAAAGTAAAAACTAAGTTGCATTTGAACGATTTCCAATAAAAAAAAACTTTGGATTTATCTATCAGGCAATACCAACAATTTCCTTTTCGAAAGATTTGGTAGTACCAAAAAAAAAAATCTAGGGTATTTATGTTTTTGTGATGTTAGCTAGTCTAGTGACTTTGAATGGATTATCCAAGCTATTTTTTCACATGACACTGGCACACCTGAGTAGTACAGTTTGATATTAACATTGTAGCATATGGCTGGATATCGAACCTAAATATCGAACCTAGGTATCGAATCTAAACATGGAAATAAAATTGATAAAAATTATAAAATTCTGTCGATTCCTTTATTACAGTGAAAATTATTGTTATCAATACTAAAACAACATAAACATTTCTTTTCAGAAAAAAAAACTGTTCAAGTTTTCTGAATTTGACTTTGTTTCCAATACGCCTAAAGGACGTATCTGATGTTTGAAATCCCTCAAAATAACACCCACAACCCTTTTGCTGCGCTGCAATTAAAGGTAGGATCAGCAGGGCAATTTATGTTCTATCACACTTCCATCCGTTTTATATGTATTATGACGCTGATCCTCCCTTTGAGAACAGCCTAGCTAACGATTTTGAGCAATTACCAAAGACTGGTGAAAATTTCAAATACAACATCTAGTAGTTACAGCGACTATATATATATATATATATATATATATATATATATATATATATATATATATATATATATATATATATATATATATATATATATATATATATATATATATATATATATATATATATATATATATATATATATATATATATATATATATATATATATATATATATATATATATATATATATATATATATATATATATATACATATATATTATATATATATAAATTATATATATATAATTATATATATATATATATATATATATATATATATATATATATATATATATATATATAATATATATATATATATATATATATATATATATATATATATATATATATATATATATATATATATATATATATATATTTCCCTGTTATTTAAATTTCAATGATAAAGCTGCATATTTTCTTATCTGTACTATGTATTTTTTTTCAATACATCGAATATGGTATGGTTGATTTTGACACACCCTGATAGTTCACGTGTCTTTAAATAGTATCAAAGTCTGTTCTACATACCTCCAACTGTTGTATCTTCTGTTGCCACGTGTGGTACGATTGGTGAAGAGGACATACGAAGTGTCTCTAACAGCACTGCGTCAGTATAGGGCATCTTTTCTCTGTCTTCAAGTGTTACTTGCTGTCCACCAGTAACTCTTTGCATTTCTTCATACATTTTGTCTGCTACATCGGGTGTAAGGCAAAGTTCTCCGTATGCTCTCATTAAGAGATTGCCAACAGCAGAATGACCACCCAAAAAATCTTCCAGCTCGTATAAAATATGTTCCCAATTGAGGGAATCCTTGCAGTTTGGATCGTTCTTTTGATCTTCTAAATAAGCAAGCAGTTCGTCTGTAAAGTCACGCATGTTTTCACGATCAAGTGTTTCCCTGTGTTCGTTTATGATTTTCTCAAGAATAAAGTCCCGGATAAACTTTGCCCAGCTAGCAAGGTCTGAGAGATGTTTTCTATAAAATGGTTCGAGCCAGGGTAGGAAATCAACAGCATACCCTTGGTTAATATCCCAAAAGATTTGGTCAAAAAGACGAACAACCTTGTTGAAAGTGACATCGTTGTAGCCGAATCTCTCGGAGCACATGTAAAAGCTAAATACGTTGGCACACATGCATAAAATCCAGGGCTTGACGTCAACTGGTTTGTTGGTCTGCTTCGAGAGCTCCTCAACCAAAGATGTGCACTCCGTTTGAACGACTGTACTGAGGGACTCGAACTGGATTGAAGTTGGTCTTGGGTGACAATATTGACGAGCGAGTTGACGTCGGGCTTTCTGAACCTCCGACCAGTCACATAGTGCCAAAGCTAAAAAAGTAATATATATATATGAAGTTAGTTCATTATCTTTAAGACATTTTAAAAATCTGATATTCAGTAAAATCATTAATATTCACTAAAATCAAATCAAATAAAAATGTTAAATTTTTCAGTTTAATGTAGAGTTAATTTGTGACTTAGCTTTGATAGCAAGGAAGAAGAATAAAGAAAAATGAGAGAACAGACGAATAAAGGAAGAGGAAGAGTGGAACGTTTTGGTAAGATGCATTCTAGTAATCTTTTCCTTTATGCCTAGGATACTTAAATGAAGCTCATGTGCAGTGAATTCTCGCTTATCCGCTTTTTTCACCAGTTTTTGTATATTCTCTTAACTGCCTTTATGAAATGTTTCGCTAATTTTAGTGTTTTTTTTTATTAATTTTTCAAACATGTCAGATATAGTTAAAACAGAAGTAAAAAAAAACAAAGCAAACCCTTGTTTGACCCGAGGGGCCAGCTACTTTCAAAAATCGTTTACGCAAAGTTGCGCTAATTGTGCCTTGTGTGACACGAAGGTGCCGAACTTGTGAAGGAACAAGTGGCATTCTGAGATAATACCAGGTAACGAAGATTAAGTAACACCTCAGTTTGACCTCTGCTGTGTTTTTCTGCCATTTGTTTTTTTACATTGTTTTTACACCCCTTTGATGTGGTAATAGTCTGACCTAGATGCTGTGACAATGTCTCAAAGACAATCTTGCCCAGCTTTGGTAACTAAGTATATAAGCCATACTCGAGTTATACACTAAACTAGTAATTTGTTTGCATAATCTACTATGCACTTGGCAATGAAATTCTTGAGCTTATATGTGTATATTTTGAAAACCTGTCTTTAATATTCCAATGAATATACTTTTTCTGGTTTTTCAGCGGCCATAAATTGATATCTGCTTCATTTCATGACATTCAATAGCAATTAGCTTTCCAATAAAACTTTTCTTTATAGGGAGGGGGGATTTTCTCTAGAAAGAAAGCCGAATACTAGCGAACCAATAGAATTTAACTAGTATTCTTATGCTACGAATAAATTCTTACCCTTCCAATGAACAGGGGAAAAAGAATAAATCCCCCGAGATAATACAGATGACACCCTCGGAAACTTATCATTAAAGTGAGAAAGAGTTTCAAATTCACTTTTTCTTCGTGAGAAGCCCCATTGAAAAAATTTATCGATTCTCCTGTGCCAGCATAATTATGATTTAAATATAATTCGCTATTCCTTTTTTACTAATTGAACTTCTCTCTCAAATATTGGATCTCCTTCCCGAATAATACTGGAAAAACACTGAAAATATAGACTCATCAATACCCTCTGTAAAGAGTTGCGAGGGAAAAAAAACTGTTAGGTTTAACGCAAATTAGAAGTTGCCAAGTATTGTCTCCGCCGATGTTACTTGATACTCATTCTTGTATTTTCTTCTTTTTTTTACTTTTTTTTATTTATGCTCAAAGACTGATGGTTTGAAAGACTTAACTTCAAGGGCTATGATATTTGAATAATAAAATGTCTTCGTGGTATATTTTAATTTCCTAAAGACCATAACATACATCAAATTTCTTAGCAATTATTTTGAAAACTTTATATTAAAAAACAACAAAAAAGAAACAAGTAGCCTACATATACAAAAAATCAAGTTTCCAGAACTAATATTCATAGACAAATAACTTTTTCGTCTAAAACATCATAACATACTAATGATAAACCATAAACTTTGTTAAATTTGAAAATTACTAATGCACTCAAGGATCTTTTACAGACTCATAAATATTTTAAAATAATTTTTTAAATAAATCTTTATTTTTAAATAAAGAAAAGAAGTAAGCCTATTAATAATTGATTAAGAGCATAAACACTAATCGTGTACCACTTAATGATGAATTTCCCGATGCGTCCTTCAGGCACAAACTCAGATATGGAAGCGAGTGTATAAGAGGGGGGGGGGGGGGTTGAGATAAACTGAGAAGACGTAAAAATTTTGTGACAAATGAAGGGAAGCATAAACACAGAGGGGGTGGATTCTACCTGTGTATGTGTCTCAGATAGAGTTGCCACCACAGTCAGTTCCTAAAGTGCCTAAACTGCCAAAATTTGCACGCTACAAAGCGATTTTCGGTTCTACAGTCTAAAAATAGACAGTAACAATGCTAAAATAACACTTTTGTGCTACAGGTGGCAACCCTGTTCTCAATCGGACTGACAAACTGATTTTCTGTAACTTGTTAGATACCTGGAAAATTGTAACTGATTTTGATTAAGCTGGATGTTGTTGAAAGAAATTTAGCTATTTTTGGAAGAATGTGAATAACATTATTGAATTACAGGTAGCTTAAAATTAAACTCAAATTATTAGAGTACAATGAATTCGGAAAAATTCGGCCAATATCTATTATCTAAAAAAGCAACAGTGCTAAGCGGAAAACTGTTGTGATCTGCTGTTATAACATATCTTAGAGACATGCTTTCGCTACATGTTTGTTTTTACCAATTTGTATATTATTGTTACACAAAAATTTCCCTTATTCACTAAATTTAACTGGAGCAAAAAGACCTGTAGCGTATATAATCGTATAATACACTGAAGAAAAAACCTGATCATAATTTGTTATTTATAGTTTTTAAGGAGATAAAAATAAAATTACATAATTTTTAGAAAGTAACGGAGATCTTTAGTATTGACTTTCTTTAGAGATCTTTAGAGATCTTTAGTGTTATGAATCGCACAATGGTGAAGCTAGGGTAATTTTTCAAGGAAGTTTAATCATTGGATAAGATGAAAATAATCTGGAGGGTTTTTACCAACGAACAAATGTTGAAATTAGGGAAGGGATGGACTTTTCAGGCAGGTAAATTTTGAAAAAATACTAAAATTGGGCAAACTATATGGAAAATGAAAGAAATTCTATGAAGAATGGTAAAAATTTTGAGATTTCGGGGACAGTTGAAATTTTTGGAACGGGAAATTCTATTGAAATGGGAGTTTTCAATAGGTAAGACTCATAGTCGATGGGGCTCAGTACCCTCTACATGTCACCAAGTTTTACCAATTAAACTAACACCGGATTTATAGAAGTTGGACTATGCCAATTTAAATGCCTCTCTAATTTCCCAGGTTCTGATCAGTCGCAATGCTGTTTCCCCCTTAAGCTTATCATTATGATACTTTAATTCGCAAAATGCATCTGAATCATCAATATTATATATGTAGTGTGTACAAGAAATAAACTAGAAACTCTGATTCAACCTAATAAAAGTTAAAGTACTTACAATTGTCTCTATCTCCTCCAAAAAGTTGATGATAGCGAATGAAGTTGGGTCGTCCTCCAAAACTGGCCCCTTTTTGAATCAAAACCTCTTTAATAAGAGGGAAGCTGTTGACAATAACACAAGGGGTAGTTCCAAGAGTCAAACTGTAGATGTCTCCGTATGTCTTTCCGATATCGAGGAAAGCTTCGAACGGCACCTCATGACTGCCGAGAAGGTGTAAGTTCCCAATAATTGGGAGAGGTCTAGGTCCAGGAGGTTGCTTTAATATCTTTCCATTGCTTTCACAGTCAAGATCCTCTAATCTAGATCTTCGAACTTTGCGCACAACGGCAAGTACCATGACTGCAACTACGGTAGCTGCCGCCAAAAGTGCTGTTGTTGTTGTCAGCATTGTAAAGACAATGTTGAAGATTTACTGACGGAAAGTCAACTGATGAGAAACATCATAGCCATCGAGTACTTGTACTAAAAATCTTAGGCCAATTATGAGGTAAACCCTTAAAGCTGACCAATGAGAAAAAGGTAGAAACAAATAGCTCAGCGTCAGGTACTAATTACGGCAACAATTTCTTTAGTATTACCATATCATATTACATACGAAAGAAACTTAAACTAAAAACAAAAGTAATGACATACTCACTTTTATATATTAATGAAATATATTATCACTACGCCGGAGACGTCGGGCGGGGGGAGGGGTAGACCCTCCAAGCGCACGATATAATATACTTTTTTTGAACAATGTGAAAATTCAACTCTATGAAGCTCAGCCTCCATTTCTTTAACCATTGGTCCCTCTTTCCTGCAACAATTATATAAGGCCACAAAACAGATTGTTATGCTGCCGAGGTAGGTGTAAAAGAGTTTTTTATTTTTTTTTCTTATCTTAGAAATGTAGAAAGGGCAATTTCCTAAGGTTTCATTTTAAGATTTACTAAGATACACTAATAAGGTCCCTCAGACCATACGTAAAAACTTATTTACCACACTATCAACATCTATGGCTTTATTATTTTTTTTATCCTGTTAGTACTACTTCTAACTCCTCCTCGCAAAGTAAATCTTCCTTCACTTCCAAATGGTCAGAAGTGTTCCGTTCTCTTCTATATCATTACCTACAACTTTACCACGATTTAATACTTTTTCAAAATGTTATGTCCAACTCTCCTTATAACTAATTGAGCCCCCTTACTATTTTTAACTGGGACAAGCCCAGACTGACTATTTCTTCTCAATTTCCTAAAATACCAATGCAATAATTTACTATTATGCCATTTGGTTGCATCTTTCTAATCCTCGGCATTTTTTCAGTGTCCTCCATTCCACACCTCCTTCGTTCCTACTTTAATGGTTTCTCTACTTCTTTTGCTAATATTTTCTGAATTTTCATATGATCTATCATTTTAAAACTTCTTGCGCACACCCCTCCTCTTTTCCAAACTGTTCAAAATACGTTTTGTTTTCATTATAGCGCAAATGACACTCAAACAGTTTAGAAGTTTCGGAAACGAGAGGGAGTAGCACCACTCTTATTTGTAACACCTCCATAAGTCTTGTGAAAATGTTTTTTTTTCTGTATATTGTTGATGTTGTGAAAAATAAGACACACGCTGATGGAAATATGAATCTTTTTCAGTAAAGCGCAAATGACGCTATGACCCTTAAAAGGCTTAGGGGGCGGTAGCCCTACTCCCATTTGTGGTGATTTTTGTTCCTTTTAAGTTGGACAGGATGATTCAATTTGTTTGCTGTGCATTTTGTGATTCATTTACTTGTCTATAGCAGTATCTATTACCTTTATGGCTCATGTTATAGCTGAATAAATTGAGCCAACTTTATGGCTTATGGCTCAGTTATCTTAATTTCTGCTTGGTTCGGATCTCACTTACTCATTGATAGAAAATTTTTTCATTTTAAGTTTGAATTATTATTGGACTTTATTTCCATTTTCTCAGGTTTTAATATAGCTCTTTACTTTTCTTCGAAAAACTTCTTTTGTCCAAAAATATTTTTATTAAAACATAATTTTGGTTCGTTTTTAATTGACGTTGGTTCATTGTTTATTGTTTACTGTTGGTTCATTTTAGGAACATCTGTAAGGAATTTGCTTAAGTAATTTACCTCAATACTTACACCGGACACAAAACATGTTTAACTGCCCCCCCCCCCTCATCACAGAAATAGAAGTTCTTTAGTTCGTCCCCCTTCCTTCTTCTACGCAACCTAAAAATTTCAACTCCAATCCAAGAGCGCTTCTCAAGAAGTTTTTGATAACTTTGAGACACATACTGTCATTTGATTTAATTTTAACGTCTCTTCTCAAGTCACAGTTCATTGAAGAGTTGTATCCCCCCCCCCCCGTTAATACTCTCCGAAAGTTTCAATATGATACTTCCAAGCTGTTTGCAAGATGTCGCATATACATCATTTTGATAACTTTGCAAAATATAGTATTTTTTTTATTGACCTTGATAATAAATTATGCATGGATTACAAGTCCCTTAAGACCTTTATATTGCAAAATCGTTTTGGTACATCAGATACGAAATTAATTAGTCCTTCCTCCCACAAAAACTTAAAGTTTCCTAGAGCCACTCTCCTCCTTTCTTTACCCGACAGTATCCTTAAGTTTCAGCTTCATTGCTCAAACCGTTCACAAGAAATTGCAGATATGCTATTTCGCTGACCTGAAAGTTTCAACTTCATCCCCCGCGCTGTTCCACAGATTTTGCAGATATTGTATTTTGGTATTCTGGATGCACATCATACCTTTTGACTTAGCTACACCCTCTTCCCCAAGACACACTTAAACGTCTTCTTGCCTTTCCTGCTGCCTACAGCCTCCCCGGAAATTCCAAATCGATACTCCATAGCCGTTGCCGAGATGATGCAGAAAGACAATTTGAACAGCCTGGAAAAGCATAGCATCTTAACTGTGTGTTTTAACTGTGTGGATATTTTAAGTTCTGTAGGAACTTATAGTACAAAATTACGTTGGTGGACTAGCAAAAAATCTACACCCCCTCCCCTGCGCAAAACTTGAAGTTTCCTTGTCTGATTTACCCCCTTCATTCCCCTTAAAACACCTTTGAACTTTAACTTCCAACCAAAAGCTGTTATCAAGTCACTGCAGATATGCAAATTCAATGACCTGGATACATGCAGCATCTTTCGATTTACCTCTACCAGACGCCAAAATAGCAGTGGTGGTTGGGTGACAGGGAGTATATCTCAGGATGTTTTTTTTTTTGCAGGAATAAGTTTATCTTTAGATACTTTTAGGATAACACTCTCAAATAAAAGAGCAATTAAATTGTATACAAAATGAAACAAAAGACAGTAAATTTTAAAGTATTCCTGGCAAAGGGATCAATTTATTTAAACAATAATATATTTAATGGTTATGCATGTATTCTTAAAAGAAAATCAAACTCAAACCAAAATTACAGAAATATTTATTGCTTCAGTAGATTATAAAAGATGTAGACTTATCTTTGTGCAATTTCCTATGCCTTAGAATAGTTTACAGAAACAGTAGAGATACTAAAAAATCATCCTGCCTGCATAGATACCACGTTTTGATTTTTATACCGGTCATGTAAAGTGTACCTCTTTCATAACAGGACAATTCTCCCTCCCTCGAACTTAAATCCCTTATATATTCAGACATTAAAAAAAAAAAAAAAATAGAATAGCGAAAGAAAAGCAAAATTTAAAGATACCATCCAGCTGTCAAATTGACCCTCTTTCCTTCTATTGTCCTATTCAACTAAATAAAATGAACAGGTTCAAAAAAAAATTTCATCACAAGAGAATCTTATCAAACAGTTTTTACACCGTCAGTATTGGCTTTCTATGCTGATTCTAAATATATAAAATTCTTTCAGTTCATTGTTACCCACCCAAAAACGAAGTCTGAGAAAATTTGCCTGATTTTTGACAAAAGGGGATTGATTCATCTTATGAGAGAACTTTACTGTAGTGGTTTCAATCTCCAATCTTCAAAATGAGGAATTTCGCTTTTTTTAGAAGAAACATCGTCGATACCTGTTTATTTTTTTTCCCAGGGGTGATTGTATCAAATCGAAGGTTCAAGATAATTGGGAGGGAGCTCATTCAAATATAAATTTAGAGCTCTTTTTTAAGTGACCATACAGATTGGGCCAGGGGAAAGTCTTGTTTTCTGCCATTTTAGGGCACCAAACTACAACTTTAACCCTGAAGAGGACGAATTTTCGATCAATTTCAAATCATGAGATGCTAACTGACTTCAAAGTATCAATAACTATATTTTAGGCTTCCCAGTTGCAAAATAAGTAATGCCACCCGGTGGAAGTACTGGATTCGACGAAGTTGATTCGCTTTATTTGTAATAAAATCAGGCTACGCATGGTGGTCTGTAAATGCATATCAGCTATAATGAAAGGGGGTGAGTCATTGTTCAGGTGGGGGTAGGATCAGGGGCGGATCCGGGATTTTTTTTAGTGGGGGGAGGCAAAATAGGTTGATTCAATAAACTTGTGTTAGCAGCAAGTTTAATTAACGCAATCTTCCATTAATTAAATAAATTACACTACTTTAGACTACGTTACGGGGGGTGCCCTTCGCCCCCTGGATCCGCCACTGGCTAGGATAGGTTCCTAAAAAGTTTATTTTAATGGAAAAACTGCATACTCTTCATGAGGCTTCAGATAAATGTTGAAAGAGTAAGGGGAAGTAGGAATTAATTAAAATGTTTCTCTAAACAGCTAAAATGTTACATACCCATATCTACCAGCACACAGGTGGAAAAGGCAAGGCAAGCCACCATCAGTCCCGCCTGGAAATTTCTTTGGGGTGGCAAATACTGCTAGGAACTTAGTTTTTAGCAATTTGTATTTGTAGTGTTTTTCTTTTTCTATTTATATGAAGTACTTAAATGTATTTAAACAAATGTATGTAATACAATTATCGATAAAAAAAATCCAATTGTAGAGGTTGTGATGGCTTCAGTTATATAGAAGACCAAAAGTCTCATAGAATTTCCATCCATGGATGGAAACTAACACAATAATACTCCTTTTCGTCCAATCGAAATTCTTTAGTAGTAATATTAAAAAGAAAGTTTTACCAAAATTAATATTCATCGCCAATTTTCTAAGTATATTCAAATTTTATTCAAAATTGAAATTCACTGAAATTTATTCACTGATTTTTCTCCTCGTGAAACTGGTTTTGTTCAAGGAACTTGTTGCATGCTGATTGTTGTTCATAAAAATTGCTGTATGATGGCTTTTTGTTCATGAAACTTGATTTTTTTTTCCACATAGTGAAACTTATTTTATTCATGGAACTTATTGCATGCATATTCTATGCTCGTGTTTCATGTTAATTATTGATTTCTCTCTTCGTGAAACATCTACAATGATTTTTCTCATTGAGAAAACTGGTTTTGTTCATGGAAAATCTTGCGTGCTTATTTATGTTCGTGGAACTTGTTGAGGGATGATTTTTTTGGTTTGTGAAACTTGATGAAGCCTGTTTTTTTTTCTCTTCGCGAAACTTGTACATTGATATTTTACCTCGTGAAACTGATTTTGTTAATGGAACTTGTTGCGTGCTGATTGTTTTTCTTTTAGTTCGTGGAACTTGTTGCATGCTGTTTTTATTCGTAAAACTTGATGCATGTTGATTTTTTCTCTTCGTGAAACATGTACATTGATTTTTTTTCTCCTCCTAAAACTAGTTTTTTTTATTCCTGAAACTTGTTGCATGTTTATTTTTTCTCTTCATGAAACAAGTACATTGATTTTTTTCTACCCAGTGAAACTGATTTTGTTCATGGAACTTATTGCATGCATATTTTTTTGTTCGTCATCCATGTTAAATGTCGATTTTTCTCATTGTGAAACTTCCATGATAACTTTCCTCATTGAGAAAACTGGTTTTGTTGATGGAACTTGTTGCGCGCTTAGTTGTGTCCTTGGGACTTGTTGAGTGAAGATCTTTTGTTCGGGAAACGTGTTGCATTGTGATTTTGTTTATTCTCTTCTCGAAACTTGTACATTGATTTTTCTCTTCGTGAAACTGATTTTATTAATGGAAGTTGCTGCTTGCGTATTGTTTTTGGTTCGTGGAACTTGTTGCTTGCTGTTTTTTTATTCGTGAAACTTGTTGCAGGGTGATTTTTTCTCTTCGTTAAACATGTACAGTGATTTTTTTCTCTTTCTGAAACCAATTTTATTCATGGAAAAAACTGCATGCACATTTTTTAATCGTGTATTTTTTTGTGTGCTGACTGTTTTTTTTCGTGAAACTTGTTGCATGTTGATTTTTTTCTCTTTGCGAAACTCGTACACTGATTTTTCTCCTCGTGAAACTGATTTTGTTCAATGAACTTATCGCGTGCTGATTTTTTTGTCTTTGTGGAACTTGTTGCATGCTGCTTTTTTCTATTCGCGAAATATGTACACTGATTTTTCTCTTCTTAAAACTGATGCTTTTCAAGGAACTTATTGCCTGATAGTTTTTTGATTGTTAAACGTGTTGCATGCTGATTTTTCTCTTCGTAAAATTTGCTAGTTGATTTTTTTTCTTCTTCTCTTGACGACAAATCCGCGTATCGAACATGACTTTGATGATCCATGCCTGGTGAAATTGTTGAGGGCTGATTTTTCTTCCTGCAACTTTTTGCATGCTGATTTTTTTCTCTTCGCAAAACTTAAACAATTATTTTTCTCCCAGTTAAACTTATTTTGTTCGTGGAACTTGTTGCGTGCAGATTTTTATTCCAGAAACTTGTTGCATGTTTATTTTTTCTCTTCGTGAAACAAGTACATTGATTTTTTTCTACCTAGTGAAACTAATTTTGTTGATGGAACTTATTGCATGCATATTTCACTGTTCGTGATCCATGTTAAATGTTGATTTTTCTCTTCATGAAACTTCTACAATGATTTTCCTCGTTGATAAAACTGGTTTTGTTTATGGAGCTTGTTGCACGCTGATTTATGTTCGTGGAACTTGTTGAGTGATTATATATTGTTCGTGAAACGTGTTGCTTGCTGTTTTTTTATTCGTGAAACGTGTTGCAGGTTGATTTTTTCTCTTCGTGACACATCTACATTGATTTTTTTTCTCCTCCTTAAACTAATTTTGTTCATGGAACATACTGCATGCATATTTTTTTTAATCGTGGATTTTTTTGTGTGCTGACTGTTTTTTTTGTTCGTGAAACTTGTTGCATGTTGATTTTTTTTCTCTTTACGAAACTCGTACACTGATTTTTCTCCTAGTGAAACTGATTTTGTTCAAGGAACATGTTGCGTGCTGATTTTGTTAATGGAACTTGTAGCATATTTTTTTTTTGTGCAACTTGTTACATGTTGAATTTTCTTGTCGAGAAACTTGCATATTAATTTGATTCCTGTTGAAGCTGATATTTTCCATGGACCGTGTTGTATGCTGATTTTTTTGTATTTTTAAGTCGTTACACACTAGTTTTTCTTCACAATCCTTTTTACAATTTGATTTTTATCTTTGTGACAGCCATGCATTGATTGTTATCCAAATGAAACTGTATTTGTTCATGGAACTTGTTGCATGTTAAGTTTTTTTATTTCGTGAAACTTATTGCATGTTGTTTTTTTCTTCGTGAATTTTTTACGTTGATTTTTTTACTTTTTCCTCGTGAAAACAACTTATAAATTTAAAATTTTTAGTGCTAATCCTTAGTCGTGTAAAAAAAAAGTTGCAAAAAACTGTAAAAAAAACTGTCCAAAAAAATGGAAACTACCAATATTATTTTTCTATTATTAAAAGTCACGACTAACATTTCAATATGATTCTCATTTTGAATTCGGAAAATATTAAATGTGATAAATTTAATTTTTTTTATGTTGTAAGTATGTTACATGTCATTCAAAGATATGTAAAAAAAGTTGAAAAAATATATCATGTTAAAAAAAAAGTGGGGGAGGGGGCTGAGGGGGGGGTCGGATGGGAGGGGGGGTTAGAAGGGGGTTGGGGAGGATGGTTAGGGGCAGGAGTTGGGGGGAGGGGCAAAAAGTTGGGGGGAGGGGGTCCTTGGTGTTGGGGTAGTGGACCTTAAAACACTGTTCAAATGGCAGTCGTACATTATACCGAACACAGTTGAGAATCGCCGAAATAAAAATATTACATAACATAAAATAGCATCAAAATGAACATGAAACAAAATCAACATAACATAACGACAATAGACATAAAAGAATAATAACATAACACAGCCAACAAAACAAAACATAACCATGAAACAACATTAAGATAACAAAACAACAATACCCATCAAATTACATTAACACGACGTAACCAACATAACGTAACATGAACATAACATTGAATCATAATGACATAACCATTACACAACATCAACATAACATAACAACATAACATACCATCAAAATAACCTTAAAACAATATTATCATAACATAACCATCAAACAACATAACATAACCAACATAAAATAACATCAAGATAACATAACATCAACATAACATAACAACAATAACCATGAAACAACATCAACATAATATATCAACAATAGCCATCAAACAACATTAACATAACATAACCAACATAACATAACATAACCCTATAACAACATCAACATAACATAACAACAATAGCCATAAAAACATTAACATAACATACCTTTAATTAAGACAATGCTTGTCTTTTTGTATGGTTGGGGGACCATCCGCTTGACATTGCTATAGCTACATGGGGGGACATCCCGCTTGAAACTGTTATAATAACACTACTTAAAATACGAAATAAACCCTTTTTATAAGTGAAAGTGAAGAATCATAATAACATTTAAAACGGACAGAAATGGCTACTTCAAGAATGAATGCTCAATGAATACGTGACAAAATTTTTACTTTTTATCAGGATTTTTTTTTAGTATGATAGGAGAAAATCAGCCATACTTGCTTTATGCCCCGTTCAGACATATGCTTAGCTCATAATCAATTTCCGACCATTATCTTTTTGGGCAAATCAAAGCTGCTTGTTAAAGAGGAACCAATTTGTAATTGGCAGATAAAATGTTGACATTGATGTCTAACTATGCACAGTGCCGTCGTTGAGGGGGTGGGAGTTCATGGGGGGGGACTTGCCCCCCCCCCCGAACAATTTGAAAAGACTATGATTTATTAATTAGCTTTAAACAGTTGCTCGTTTTAAGTGTCAAATTTGCTCTTTACTTTGAGCAGACAATTTGTTTTAATTAATCCGTGCTCGTTTTTAACATAAGAAAGATAAAAAAATAGGGGTCCATCAAACCTCATAATAAGTTCAATATTAATTTTTTTTAGATATACTTCCTTTGAAACCTTATCATCAAGTAAAAGTGTGAACCTAGTTAATGGTAAAATTGAAAAATGTTCCATGCTTCCTATTTCACCAAATTTGCTCAGGCACATTTTTTCCCCTGATATTTAAGGTGCTTTTACTTCCTAACATCTTTCAGTTTAAGATTAGATTCTATTGTTTTAAAACTTTAAAAAGTGGAAATGAATACACCCTCTGCATATGTAAATAGGACAGAAGTGGAATCATTGAAGAACAAGAAGGCATTTATAGAGTGAGTATAATTTCCTGAATGAAAAAGAAATCATTGAAAAGAAAATAAGCTTTAGTGCTTTTTATAATGATATTCTTACTATAACTAGATAGGTCAAATCGGTTGTCGTTTGGTTAAGGAATTTGGTAAAGGGGAATCTGCTACAGGAATAATTTAATGGTTTTAATTTTATTTCCGGTATTTAACTGAAACTCTGATTCTCTTGTTTTTGACTGAAATGCTTAATAAGTGCTGATAACGTCTTATTCCTTACGTTCCGGATTCACATACTGACCCATAAATGTAGAACTGCTTCTATGCATAATACCATGCTGACTTCCTGCTATTGTCACTTTACTAATTATTTCTTTTAACCAGCTCCAAAAAATTGACATAAATGTGCTAAGAATTATGACTGTAAGTAGTCGCATTTCACACAACGCCAGTGCTACCTGTGGGATATTTATCTCTATATCAGCAGGCTGTACGAAATGTCTGCTGATAACAGAATAAAGTGAATTTAGACAAAATATGTATATTTTTGTCATAATTCAGAAATAATCTTAACGAAAATCACAACATCAGATTCAGCGTATCAGACAAGCTTACTGTAGAGGTTTCACGCTCCCATCTAGAAAATGCGGAATTTTGTATTTTTTTTTTTTTGCCAGAAGAAAGATCAAGGATCTTTGACGTAATTGTTTTTTTTTGGTTTTCCCAAGGGTAATCGTATCGACCCAGTGATCCTTGAATATCGTGAGAGGGCTAATTCCAACGGATAATAAAAGTTCTAGTGCCTATAGTAGTTTAATTTAGACCTATTATAGAACCTTGCTAAAGATTTAGCTTAATACCCTCTGCTGGTCTTGATTAATTCAATAAATGATTAAAATCTTTTTTCACAAAATTGAATTGGGTTCAAAGGTGTATAGGTGTATTCAGGGGTGGGCGGGGGGCTTGTGCCTTAGACCTTACCCATTGGCCATCCTAAGTGGTTTAATCATAAATTGTGAAGTATTGAGGAGACCTAGAGTAGAAAGCTATCAGGAGGTCCGAGGTACAATACGTGCTGCCATCTATAATCGAGTCTAACGCCAAGCTAACATAATTTATTCAAGGATTATTGATCCACGGAGGGGGACAGATTTCTGAGAAATTGATTACATAATCGACTAGGACAAGAGGGGAAAGAATTTCCAAGAAATTGATTTACATAATCGGTGGGGAATGTATTGATCGAGACTAACGGAATTAGAAATGACATCACTTGTTTCCTAGGAATTATACGGGACTCTCAAGAGATAGAAAATCCAATTTTAAATATGGCTTCTTTGGTCTTTAGTGACAGAGATAAATTGATATTCTATTTTTAAATATGGCTTCTCCGATCTTTAGGTCAGAGAGATAAATTGATATTCTATCAAAGCCATAATAGTGTAGCCACGAACACCTTTGAGATGAAGAGATTAACGCGGGAAAGGGTTTCCTAGGAGTTTCAAATGTGACAGCGCAGGGATGCCAAAACAGGAACACGCAGAAATTACTTTCAGGGGATTATTTTGGTGAAACCGTTTTAGACATTTTTAGGGGATTATTTGGGCGAAACAGTTTGAGACATTTTAGAAGATGATTTAGGTGAAACCGTTTGAGACATTTTAGAAGATGATTTAGGCGAAACAGTTAGAGAAATTTTAGAAGATGATTTAGGGTGAAATTCTGTGGTCTTTATAATACACAAGTTCTATTTGAACAGTGTTGTGAGATCCCCATACCCCAACCCCAAAGGGACCCCCAACCCAAAAGGGCCCCCCATGTCCCTGGGCCCACAAATGCCCCCGGACCCTCAAATACCCCCCAGGCCCCCAAAGGTCCCCCAAAAGCCCCCGGCCCCCAGGGCCCCAAAGAGCCCCCCAACTTTTTGGCTCCCCCTCCCACAATTAGTGTTTTGTCGTGGTTTACCTTTTCACAGTTACATTCTCTTGATTTTTCAAAGTTCATTTTGGATTTTTTTGATTCAAATGCAAGAGTTGGAATATGTTAGTAGTGTTATGTCGTGGTTTACTTTGTCACAGTTACATTCTCTTGATGTTTAAAGGTTAATTTTGGATTTCTTTTATTGAAATGCAAGAGATGGAATATTTCAGTAGTGTTTTGTCGTGGTTCAACTTGTCACAATTACATTGCCTCGATTTTTCAAACTTCATTTTGCATTTCTTTTGTTGAAATGCAAGAGTTGGAATATTTCAGTAGTGTTTTGTCGTGGTTTACCTTGTCACAGTTACATTGCCTTCGATTTTTCAAAGTTCATTTTGGATTTCTTTCATTGAAATGCAAGAGTTGGAATATTTCAGTAGTGTTTTGTCGTGGTTTAACTTGTCACAGTTACATTGCCTCGATTTTTCAAACTTCATTTTGGATTTCTTTCGTTAAAATGCAAGAGTTGGAAAATTTCAGTAGTGTTTTGTCGTGGTTTACTGTTTCACAGTTACATTCTCTTGATTTTTCAAAGTTCATTTTGGATTTCTTTCGTTGAAATGCAAGAGTTGGAATATTTCAGTAGTGTTTTGTCGTGGTTTACCCTGCCATAGTTACATTCTCTTGATTTTTCAAAGTTCATTTTGAATTTCTTTCATTGAATTGCAAGAGTTGGAATACTTCAGTAGTGTTTTGTTGTGGTTTACCTTGTCACAGTTACATTCTCTTGATTTTTCAAAGTTCATTTTGAATTTCTTTCGTTGAAATGCAAGGGTTGGAATATTTCAGTAGTGTTTTGTCGTTGTTTACCTTGTCACAGTTACATTCTCTTGATTTTTCAAAGTTCATTTTGAATTTCTTTCGTTGAAATGCAAGAGTTGGACTATTTCAGTAGTGTTTTGTCGTGGTTTACCTTGTCACAGTTACATTCTCTTGATTTTTCAAAGTTCATTTTGAATTTCTTTCATTGAAATGCAAGAGTTGCAATGTTTCAGTAGTGTCTTGTCGTGGTTTACCTTGTCACAGTTACATTCTCTTAATTTTCAAAGTTCATTTTGGATTTCTTTCGTTGAATTGCAAGAGTTGGAATATTTCAGTAGTGTTTTATTGTGGTTTATCCTGTCAAAGTTACATTCTCTTGATTTTTCAAAGTTCATTTTGGATTACTTTCGTTGAAATGCTAATATTTCAGTAGTGTTTTGTCGTGGTTTACCTTGTCACGGTTACATTCTCTTGATTTTTCAAAGTTCATTTTGAATTTCTTTCCTTGAAATGCAAGAGTTGGAATATTTTAGTAGTGTTTTGTTGTGCTTTAACTTATCACAGTTAAATTCTCTTGATTTTTTAAAGTTCATTTTTGGATTCCTTTGCTTGAAATGCAAGAGTTGGAATATTTAAGTAGTGTTTTGTAATGCTTTACCTTGTCAAAGTTAAATTCTCTTGATTTTTCAAAGTTCATTTTGGATTTCTTTCGTTAAAATGCAAGAGTTGGAGTATTTCAGTAGTGTTTTGTTGTGGTTTACCTTGTCACAGTTAAATTCTCTTGATTTTTCAAAGTTTATTTTTGAATTTCTTTCGTTGAAATTCAAGAGTTGGAATACTTCAGTAGTGTTTTGTCGTGGTTTACCTTGTCACAGTTACATTCTCTTGATTTTCAAAGTTCATTTTGGATTTCTTTCGTTGAAATGCAAGAGTTGAAAAATTTCAGTAGTGTTTTGTTTTGCTTTACCTAGTCACAGTAACATTCTCTTAATTTTTCAAAGTTCATTTTGGATTTCTTTCGTTGAAATGCAAGAGTTGGAATATTTCAGTATTGTTTTGTTTCGCTTTACCTTGTCATAGTTACATTCTCTTGATTTTTCAAAGTTCATTTTTGGACTTCTTTCGTAGGAATGCAAGAGTTGGAATATTTCAGTAGTGTCTTATCGTGGTTTACCTTGTCACTGTTACATTCTCTTGATTATTCAAAGTTCATTTTGGATTTCTTTCGCTGAAATGCAAGAGTTGGAATATTTCAGTAATGTTTTGTTATGGTTTAGCTTTGCACAGTTACATTCTCTTGATTTTTCAAAGTTCATTTTTGAATTTCTTTCGTTGAAATGCAAGAGTTGGAATATTGCAGTAGTGTTTTGTTAAGGTTTACCATGTCACAGTTACGTTCTCGTGATTTTTCAAAGTTCATTTTGGATTTCTTTCATTGAAATGCGAGAGTTGAAATATTTCAGTAGTGTTTCGTTGTGCTTTACCTAGTCAGACTTACATTTTATTGATGATTCAAAGATGATTATTATTTTTTTTCGGTTAAATGAAAGAGTTGGAATATTTCAGTAGTGTTTGATCATGGTTTACCTAGTCACAGTTAAGTTCTCTTGCTTTTTTATAGTTCATTTTGGATTTCTTTCGTTGAAATGCAAGATTTGGAATATTTCACTAGTGATTTGTTATGGTTTACCTTGTCGCAGTTACATTCTCTTGCTTTTTCAAATTTCATTTTTGAATTTATGTGGTTAAAATGCAAGAGTTGGAATATTTCAGTAGTGTTTTGTCGTGGTTTACCTTGTCACACTTACATTCTCTTGATTTTTCAAAGTTCATTTTGGATTTCTTTCGTTGAAATGCAAGAGTTGAAATATTTCAGTAGTGTTTTGTTGTGCTTTACCTAGTCACAGTAACATTCTCTTAATTTTTCAAAGTTCCTTTTTGATTTCTATCGTGGAAATGCAAGAGTTGGAATATTTCAGTATTGTTTTGTTTCGCTTTACCTTGTCATAGTTACATTCTCTTGATTTTTCAAAGTTCATTTTTGGACTTCTTTCATAGGAATGCAAGAGTTGGAATATTTCAGTAGTGTCTTATCGTGGTTTACCTTGTCACTGTTACATTCTCTTGATTATTCAAAGTTCATTTTGGATTTCTTTCGTTGAAATGCAAGAGTTGGAATATTTCAGTAATGTTTTGTTATGGTTTAGCTTGTCACAGTTACATTCTCTTGATTTTTCAAAGTTCATTTTTGAATTTCTGTCGTTGAAATGCAAGAGTGGGAATATTGCAGTAGTGTTTTGTTAAGGTTTACCATGTCACAGTTACGTTCTCGTGATTTTTCAAAGTTCATTTTGTATTTCTTTCGTTGAAATGCAAGAGTTGGAATATTTCAGTAGTGTTTTGTCGTGGTTTACCTAGTCACAGTTACATTCTCTTGATTGTTCAAAGTTCATTTTGAATTTCTTTCGTTGAAATGGAAGAGTTGGAATATTTCAGTAGTGTTTTGTCATGGTTTACCTTGTCACAGTTACATTGCCTCGATTTTTCAAAGTTTATTTTGGATTTTTCCTTTGAAATGCAAGAGTTGGAATATTTCAGTAGTGTTTTGTCGTGGTTTACCATGTCACAGTTACATTCTCTTGATTTCTCAAAGTTCATTTTGAATTTCCTTCGTTGAATTGCAAGAGTTGGAATACATAAGTATTTTTTTGTTGTGGTTTACCTTGTCACAGTTACATTCTCTTGATTTTTCGAAGTTCATTTTGGATTTCTTTCGTTGAAATACAAGAGTTGGAATATTTCAGTAGTGTTTTGTTGTGCTTTACCTTGTCACTGTTACATTCTCTTGATTTTTCAAAGTTCATTTTGAATTTCTTTCGTTGAAATGCAAGAGTTGGAATATTTCAGTAGTGTTTTGTTGTGCCTTACCTTGTCATTGTTGCATTCTATTGACTTTTCAAAGTTTATTGTGGATTTCTTTCGTTGAAATGCAAGAGTTGGAATATTTCAATATTGTTTTGTCGTGGTTTACCCTGTTACAGCTACATTCTCTTGATATTTTTCGATGAAACGATAGAGATAAAATATTCAATAGTGTTTTCTTGTGGTTTACTTTTTCGAAGTTATATTCTCTTGATTTTTCAAAGTTAATTTTGGATTTCTTTCGTTGAAATGCAAGAGCTGGAATATTTCAGTAGTGTTTTGTTATGGTTTACAGTGTCACAGTTACATTCTCTTGATTTTTCAAAGTTCATTTTTTTATTTCTTTCGTATAAATGCAAGAGTTGGAATATTTCAATAGTGTTTTGTCGTGGTTTACCCTGTCACAGCTACATTCTCTTGATATTCTTTCATTGAAATGCAAGAGTTGGAATATTTCAGTAGTGTTTTGTCTTGGTTTACCTTGTCACACTTACATTCTCTTGATTTTTCAAAGTTGATTTTGGATTTATTTCTTTGAAATGCAAGAGGTGGAAAGTTTCAGTAGTGTTTTGTCGTGGTTTATCTTGTCACACTTACATTCTCTTGATTTTTCAATGTTCATTTTGGATTTCTTTTGTTGAAATCCAAGAGTTGAAATATTTCAGTAGTGTTTTGTTATTATTTACCATTTCACAGTTACATTCTCTTGATTTTTCAAAATTCATTTTTGAATTTCTTTCGTTGAAGTGCAAGAGCTGGAATATTTCAGTAGTGTTTTGTTATGGTTTACCTTGTCAAAGTTACATTCTCTTGATTTTTCAAAGTTCATTTTTGAATTTCTGTCGTTAAAATGCAAGAGTTGTAATATTTCAGTAGTGTTTTGTCGTGGTTTACCTTATCACACTTATATTCTCTTGATTTTTCAAAGTTCATTTTGGATTTCTTTCATTGAAATGCAAGAGTTGGAATATCTCAGCAGTGTTTTGTTGTGCTTTACCTAGTCACAGTTACATTCTCTTGATTTTTCAATGTTCATTTTGGATTTCTTTCGTAGAAATGCAAGAGTTGGAATATTTCAGTAGTGTTTTGTTGTGCTTTACCTTGTCACAGTTACATTCTCTTGATTTTTCAAAGTTCATTTTTGAATTTTTTTCGTTGAAATGCAAGATTTGGAATATTTCAGTAGTGTTTTGTCGTGGTTTTCCTTGTCACAGTTACAGTCGCTTGATTTTTTAAATTTCATTTTGGATTTATTTAGTAGAAAATCAAGAGTTGGAATATTTAAGTAGTGTTTTGTTGTGCTTTACCTTGTCACAGTTACATTATCTTGATTTTTCAAAGTTTATTTTTGGATTTCTTTCGTAGTAATGCAAGAGTTGGAATATTTCAGTTGTATTTTGTCCTGGTTTACCTTGTCACTGTTACATTCTCTTGATTTTTCAAAGTTCATTTTAAATTTCTGTCGTTGAAATGCAAGAGCTGGAATATATCAGTAGTGTTTTGTTGTGGTTTACCTAGTCACAGTTACATTCTCTTAATTTTTAAAGTTCATTTTGAATTTCTTTCGTTGAAATGCAAGAGTTGGAATATTTCAGTAGTGTTTTATCGTGGTTTACCTTGTCACACTTAGATTTTCTTGATTTTTCAAAGTTCATTTTGGAATTTCTTTCGTTGAAATGCAAGAGTTGGAACATTTCAGTTGTGTTTTGTTGTGGTTTACCTTGTCACAGTTATATTCTATTAATTTTTAAAAGTTCATTGTGAATTTGATTCATAGGAGTGGATGATTTGGATTATTTTAGATTTGTCTTATTGTTTTTTACCGGATCAATATTGCATTCTATAAACTTCTAAATGGTTATTGTAAATTTTCTTCGTTTAAATTAACGAATTGGAATATTTCAATATTGTTTCATGGTGGTTTACCATGTCACAATTACATTCTCTTGATTATTCAGAGTTCATTTTGGATTTCTTTCATTGAAATGCTAGAGTTGGAATATTTCAGTAGTGTTTTGTTGTTGTTTACCTTGTCACAGTTACATTCTCTTGATTTTTTAAAGTTCATTTTGGAACTTCTTTCGTTGAAATGCAAGAGTTGGACTATTTCAGTAGTGTTTTGTTATGGTTTACCTTGTCAAAGTCACATTCTCTTGATTTTTCAAAGTTCATTTTGGATTTCTTTCTTTGAAATGCAAGATTTGGAATATTTCAGTAGTGTTTTGTTATGATTTACCTTGTAACAGTTACACCCTCTTGATTTTTTTAAGTTCATTTTGGATTTCTTTCGTTGACATGCAAAAGTTGGATTATTTCAATAGTGTTTTGTTGTGCTTTATCTAGTCACAGTTACATTCTCTTGATTTTTCAAAGTTCATTTTGGAATTTATTTCGCTGAAATGCAAGTGTTGGAATATTTCAATAGTGTTTTGTTATGGTTTACCTTGTCACATTCACATTCTCTTGATTTTTCAAAGTTTATTTTGGATTTCTTTCGATGAAATGCAAGGTTTGGAACATTTCGGTAGTGTTTTGTCGTGGTTTACCTTATCACAGTTACATTCTCTTGATTTTTCAAAGTTCATTTTGAATTTCTTTCATTGAAATGCAAGAGTTGGAATATTTCAGTTGTGTTTTGTCGTGGTTTAGCGCGTCACAGTTACATTCTCTTGATTTTTCAAAGTTCATTTTGGATTTCTTTCATTGAAATGCAAGAGCTGGAATATTTCAGTAGTGTTTTGTTATGGTTTACGTTGTCACTTTTATATTTACTTGATTTTTCAAAGTTAATTTTTTAATTTCTTTCGTATAAATGCAAGAGTTGGAATATTTCAGTAGTGTTTTGTCGTGGTTTACCCTGTCACAGTTACATTCTCTTGATATTCTTGCGTTGAAATGCAAGAGTTGGAATATTTCAGTAGTGTTTTGTCGTGGTTTACCTTGTCACACTTACATTTTCTTGATTTTTCAAAGTTCATTTTGGATTTATTTCGTTGAAATGCAAGAGTTGGAATGTTTCAGTAGTGTTTTGTCGTGGTTTACCTTGTCAGACTTACATTCTCTTGATTTTTCAATGTTCATTTTGTATTTCTTTTGTTGAAATGCAAGAGTTGGAATATTTTAGTGGTGTTTAGTTATGGTTTACCATGTAACAGTTACATTCTCTTGATTTTTCAAAGTTCATTTTTGAATTTCTTTCGTTGAAATGCAAGAGTTGGAATATTTCAGTAGTGTATTGTTATGGTTTAACTTGTCAAAGTTACATTCTCTTGATTTTTCAAAGTTCATTTTTGAATTTCTTTTGTTGAAATGTAATAGTTGGAATATTTCAGTAGTGTTTTGTCGTGGTTTACCTTGTAACAGTTACACCCTCTTGATTCTTTAAAGTTCATTTTGGATTTCTTTCGTTGAAATGCAAGAGTTGGATTATTTCAATAGTGTTTTGTTGTGCTTTATCTAGTCACAGTTACATTCTCTTGATTTTTCAAAGTTCATTTTGGAATTTCTTTCACTGAAATGTAAGAGTTGGAATATTTCAGTAGTGTTTTGTTATGGTTTACCTTGTCACAGTCACATTCTCTTGATTTTTCAAAGTTCATTTTGGATTTCTTTCGATGAAATGCAAGAGTTGGAACATTTCGGTAGTGTTTTGTCGTGGTTTACCTTATCACAGTTACATTCTCTTGATTTTTCAAAGTTCATTTTGAATTTCTTTCATTGAAATGCAAGAGTAGGAATATTTCAGTAGTGTTTTGTCGTGGTTTAGCGTGTCACAGTTACATTCTCTTGATTTTTCGAAGTTCATTTTGGATTTTTTTTTTGAAATGCAAGAGTTGGAATATTTGAGTAGTTTTTTGTTGTGGTTTACCTAGTCACTGTTACATTCTCTTGATTTTTCAAACTTCATTTTGCATTTCTTTCGTTGAAATGCAGGAGTTGGAATATTTCACTATTGTTTTGTCGTGGTTTACCCTGTCACAGTTACATTCTCTTGATATTCTTTCGTTGAAATGCAAGAGTTTGAATATTTCAGTAGTGTTTTGTCATGGTTTACCTTGTCACACTTACTTTCTCTTGATTTTTCAAAGTTAATTTTGGATTTCTTTCGTTGAAATGCAAGAGCTGGAATATTTCAGTAGTGTTTTGTTATGGTTTACGTTGTCACAGTTGCATTGTCTTGATTTTTCAAAGTTCATTTTTTAATTTATTTCGTATAAATGCAAGAGTTGGAATATTTCAATAGTGTTTTGTTGTGGATTACCCTGTCACAGATACATTCTATTGATATTTTACGTTGAAATGCAAGAGTTGGAATATTTCAGAAGTGTTTTGTCGGGGTTTACCTTGTCACACTTACATTCTCTTGATTTTTAAAATTTCATTTTGGAATTTTTTTCGTTGAAATGCAAGAGTTGGAATGTTTCAGTAGTGTTTTGTCGTGATTTACCTTGTCAAACTTACATTCTCTTCATTTTTTCAATGTTCATTTTGGATTTCTTTTGTTGAAATGCAAGAGTTGAAATATTTCAGTAGTGTTTTGTTATGGTTTACCATTTCACAGTTACATTCTCTTGATTTTTCAAAGTTCATTTTTGAATTTCTTTCGTTGAAATGAAAGAGTTGGAATATTTCAGTAGTGTTTTGTTATGGTTTAACTTGTCAAAGTTACATTCTCTTGATTTTTCAAAGTTCATTTTTGATTTTCTTTTGTTGAAATGCAATAGTTGGAATATTTCAGTAGTGTTTTGTCGTGGTTTATCTTGTCACAGTTACATTCTCTTGATTTTTCAAAGTTTATTTTGGATTTCTTTCGTTGAAATGCAAGAGTTGGAATATCTCAGTAGTGTTTTGTTGTGCTTTACCTAGTCACAGTTACATTCTCTTGATTTTTCGAAGTTCATTTTGGATTTTTTTTTTTAAATGCAAGAGTTGGAATATTTCAGTAGTGTTTTGTCGTGCTTTAACTTGTCACTGTTACATTCTCTTGATTTTTCAAAGTTCATTTTGGATTTCTTTCGTTGAAATGCAAGAGTTGGAATATTTCAGTAGTGTTTTGTTGTGCTTTACCTTGTCACTGTTACATTTTCTTGATTTTTCAAAATTCATTTTGGATGTTTTTCGTTGATATGCAAGAGTTGGAATATTTAAATAGTGTTTTGTCGTGGTTTACCCTGTCACAGTTACATTCTCTTGATATTCTTTCGTTGAAATGCAAGATTTGGAATATCTCAGTAGTGTTTTGTTGTGCTTTACCTAGTCACAGTTACATTCTCTTGATTTTTCGAAGTTCATTTTGGATTTTTTTTTTGAAATGCAAGAGTTGGAATATTTCAGTAGTATTTTGTTGTGCCTTACCTTGTCACTGTTACATTTTCTTGATTTTTCAAAGTTTATTTTGGATTTCTTTCGTTGAAATGCGAGAGTTGGAATATTTCAGTAGTGTTTTGTTGTGCTTTACCTTGTCACAGTTACATTCTCTTGTTTTTTCAAAGTTCATTTTGGATTTCTTTCGTTGATATGCAAGAGTTGGAATATTTAAATAGTGTTTTGTCGTGGTTTACCCTTGTCGTGTTTGAATTTCTTTTGTTGAAATGGAATAG
Organism: Artemia sp. Qi Xiang Cuo; assembly: GCF_049724085.1. Lineage (NCBI taxonomy): Eukaryota > Metazoa > Arthropoda > Branchiopoda > Anostraca > Artemiidae > Artemia > Artemia sp. Qi Xiang Cuo. Next base: position 15,134,679 of record NC_142796.1, read on the forward strand.
TTGGAATATTTCAGTAGTGTTTTGTCGTGGTTTACCTTGTCACAGTTACATTCTCTTGATTTTTCAAAGTTCATTTGGATTTCTTTCGTTGAAATGCAAGAGTTTGAATATCTCAGTAGTGTTTTGTTGTGCTTTACCTAGTCACAATTACATTCTCCTGATTTTTCAAAGTTCATTTTGAATTTCTTTCGTAGAAATGCAATAGTTGGAATATTTCAGTAGTGTTTTGTTGTGCTTTACCTTGTCACAGTTACATTCTCCTGATTTTTCAAAGTTCATTTTTGAATTTCTTTCGTTGAACTGCAAGATTTGGAATATTTCAGTAGTGTTTTGTCGTGGTTTTCCTTGTCACTGTTACAGTCGCTTGATTTTTTAAAGTTCATTTTGGATTTCTTTCGTAGAAATGCAAGAGTTGGAATATTTCAGTAGTGTTTTGTTGTGCTTTACCTTGTCACAGTTACATTATCTTGATTTTTCAAAGTTTATTTTTGGATTTCTTTCGTAGTAATGCAAGTGTTGGAATATTTCAGTTGTGTTTTGTCGTGGTTTACCTTGTCACTGTTATATTCTCTTGATTTTTCAAAGTTCATTTTGAATTTCTGTCGTTGAAATGCAAGAGTTGGAATATATCAGTAGTGTTTTGTTGTGGTTTACCTAGTCACAGTTACATTCTCTTAATTTTTAAAGTTAATTTTGAATTTCTTTCGTTGAAATGCAAGAGTTGGAATATTTCACTAGTGTTTTATCGTGGTTTACCTTGTCACACTTACGTTCTCTTGATTTTTCAAAGTTCATTTTGGAATTTCTTTCGTTGAAATGCAAGAGTTGGAACATTTCAGTTGTGTTTTGTTGTGGTTTACCTAGTCACTTTTACGTTCTTTCGATTTTTCAAAGTTCATTGTGATTTTTTTCATTGAATTGCAAGAGTTGGAATATTTCAGTAGTGTTTTGTCGTTTTTTAGCTTGTCACAGTTACATTCTCCTGTGTTTTCAATGTTGATTTTGGATTTCTTTCATTGAAATGCAAGAGTTGGAATATTTCAGTAGTGTTTTGTCATGATTTACGTTATCGCACTTACATTCTCTTGATTTTTCAGAGTTCATTTTGGATTTCTATCATTGAAATGCTAGAGTTGGAATATTTCAGTAGTGTTTTGTTGTTGTTTACCTTGTCACAGTTACATTCTTTTGATTTTTCAAAGTTCATTTTGGAACTTCTTTCGTTGAAATGCAAGAAATGCAAGAGACTAACGGAATTAGAAATGACATCACTTGTTTCCTAGGAATTATACGGGACTCTCAAGAGATAGAAAATCCAATTTTAAATATGGCTTCTTTGGTCTTTAGTGACAGAGATAAACTAATATTCTATTTTTAAATATGGCTTCTCCGATCTTTAGGTCAGAGAGATAAATTGATATTCTATCAAAGCCATAATAGTGTATCTACGAACACCTTCGAGATGAAGAGATTAACGCGGGAAAGGATTTCATGGGAATTTCAAATGTGACAGCGCAGGGATGCCAAAACAAAGGAACACGCAGAAATTACTTTTAGGAGATTATTTTGGCGAAACCGTTTTAGACATTTTTAGGGGATTATTTGGGCGAAACAGTTTGAGACATTTTAGAAGATGATTTAGGTGAAACCGTTTGAGAGATTTTAGAAGATGATTTAGGCGAAACAGTTAGAGAAATTTTAGAAGATGATTTAGGGTGAAATTCTGTGGTCTTTATAATACACAAGTTCTATTTGAACAGTGTTGTGAGATCCCCATACCCCAACCCCAAAGGGACCCCCAACCCAAGGTTAAGGTTAGGTTAGGTTAGGTTAGGTTAGGTTAGGTTAGGTTAGGTCCCCGGGCCCCAAAATGCACCCGGACCCTCAAATTCCCCCCAGGCCTCCAAAATGCCCCCGGACCCTCAAATTCCCCCCAAGCCTCCAAAAGGCCTCCGGAGACCCCAAAGAGCCCCAAGGGCCCCAAAGGGCCCCCAACTTTTTTGCCCTCCATTTTTTAATACTTTTTTATTTGCGCATTTGAGACACAGAAGAGCCCCATCTCCCCAACGTTTTGGCTCCCCCTCCCACCATTAGTGTTTTGTTGTGGTTTACCTTGTCACAGTTAGATTCTCTTGATTTTTCAAAGTTCATTTTGGATTTCTTTCATTGAAATGCAAGAATTGGAATATTTCAGTAGTATTTTGTCGTGGTTTACCTTGTCACAATTACATTGCCTCGGCATTTCAAAGTTCATTTTGAATTTCTTTCGTTGAAATGCAAGAGTCGGAATATTTCAGTAGTGTTTTGTCGTGGTTTACCTTGTCACAGTTACATTCTCTGGATTTTTCAAAGTTCATTTTGGATTTCTGTCATTGAAATGCAAGCGTTGGAATATTTCAGTAGTGTTTTGTCGTGGTTTACCCTGTCATAGTTACATTCTCTTAATTTTTCTAATTTCATTTTGAATTTCTTTCGTTGAAATGCAAGAGTAGGAATATTTCAGTAGTGTTTTGTTGTGGTTTACCTTCTCACAGTTACATTCTCTTGATTTTTCAAAGTTCATTTTGAATTTCTTTCGTTGAAATGTAAGAGTTGTAATATTTCAGTAGTGTTTTGTCGTGGTTTACCTTGTCACAGTTACATTGCCTCGATTTTTCAAAGTTCATTTTGAATTTCTTTCGTTGAAATGCAAGAGTTGTAATATTTCAGTAGTGTCTTGTCGTGGTTTATCCGGTCATAGTTACATTCTGTTGATGTTTCAAAGTTCATTTTGAATTTCTTTCGTTGAAATGCAAGAGTTGTAATATTTCAGTAGTGTTTTGTTTTGGTTTACCTTGTTATAGTTACATTCTCTTGTCACAATTACATTCTCTTATTTTCAAAGTTCATTTTGTATTTCTTTCATTGAAATGCAAGAGTGGAATATTTCAGTAGTGTTTTGTCGTGGTTTACCTTGTCACAGTTACATTCTCTTGATTTTTCAAAGTTTATTTTGAATTTCTTTCGTTGAAATGCAAGAGTTGGAATATTTCAGTAGCGTTTTGTCGTGGTTTACCTTGTAACAGTTACATTCTCTTGATTTTCGAAGTTCATTTTGAATTTCTTTTCGTGAAATGCAAGAGTTGGAATATTTCAGTAGTGTTTTGTCGTGGCTTACCTTGTCAAAGTTACATTCTCTTGATTTTTCAAAGTTCATTTTGAATTTCTTTCGTGAAATGCAAGAGTTGGAATATTTCAGTAGTGTTTTGTCGTGGTTTACCCTGTCACAGTTACATTCTCTTGATATTCTTTCGTTGAAATGCAAGAGTTGGAATATTTCAGTAGTGTTTTGTCGTGGTTTACCGTCACTTTTACATTCTCTTAATATTCTTTCGTTGAAATGCAAGAATTGGAATATTTCAGTAGTGTTTCGTCGTGGTTTACCTTGTCACACTTACATTTTCTTGATTTTTCAAAGTTCATTTTGGATTTCTTTCGTTGAAATGCAAGAGTTGGAATATTTCAGTAGTGTTTTGTCGTGGTTTACCGTCACTTTTACATTCTGTTGATATTCTTTCGTTGAAATGCAAGAGTTGGAATATTTCCGTATTGTTTTGTCGTGGTTTACCTTGTTACACGTGCATTCTCTTGATTTTCCAATGTTCATTTTGGGTTTCTTTTGTTGAAAGGCAAGAGTTGGAATATTTCAGTAGTGTTTTGTTAAGGTTTACCATGTTACAGTTACATTCTCGTGATTTTTCAAAGTTCATTTTTGAATTTCTTTCGTTGAAATGCAAGAGTTGGAATATTTCAGTAGTGTTTGTTTATGGTTTAGCTTTTCACAGTTACATTCTCTTGATTTTTAAAGTTCATTTTTGAATTTCTTTCGTTGAAATGCAAGAGTTGGAATATTTCAGTAGTGTTTTGTCGTGGTTTACCTTTTCACAGTTACATTCTCTTGATTTTTCTAAGTTCATTTTGGATTTATTTCGTTGAAATGCAAGAGTTGGAATATTTCAGTAGTGTTTTGTTGTGGTTTACCTAGTCACAGTTACATTCTCTTAATTTTTTAAAGTTCATTTTGGATTTCTTTCGTAGAAATGCAAGAGTTGGAATATTTCAGTAGTGTTTTGTCGTGGTTTACCGTGTCACAGGTACATTCTCTTGATTTTTCAAAGTTCATTTTGGATTTCTTTCGTTGAAATGCAAGAGTTGGAATATTTCAGTAGTGTTTTGTCATGGCTTACCCTGTAATAGTTACATTTTCTTGATTTTTCAAAGTTCATTTTGAATTTCTGTCGTTGAAATGCAAAAGTTGGAATATTTTCAGTAGTGTTTTGTCCTGGTTTACCTTGTCACAGTTACATTCTCTTGATTTTTCAAAGTTCATTTTGAATTTCTTTCGTTGAAATGCAAGAGTTGGAATATTTCAGTAGCGTTTTGTCGTGGTTTATCTTGTAACAGTTACATTCTCTTGATTTTTCGAAGTTCATTTTGAATTTCTTTCGTGAAATGCAAGAATTGGAATATTTCAGTAGTGTTTTGTCGTGGCTTACCTTGTCACCGTTACATTCTCTTGATTTTTCACAGTTCATTTTGAATTTCTTTCGTTGAAATGCAAGAGTTGGAATATTTCAGTAGTGTTTTCTTGTGGTTTGCCTTGTCATAGTTACATTCTCTTGATTTTTCAAAGGTCATTTTGGATTTTTTTCGTTGAAATGCGAGAGTTGGAATATTTTAGGAGTCTTTCGTTGTGGTTTACATTGTCACAGATACATTCTCTTGGTTTTTCAAAGTTCATTTTGGATTTCTTTCATTGAAATGCAAGAGTTGAAATATTTCAGTAGTGTTTTGTTGTGCTTTACCTTGTCACAGTTACATTCTCATGATTTTTCAGTTTATTTTGGATTTCTTTCGTTGAAATGCAAGAGTTGGAACATTTCAATAGTGTTTTTTCGTGGTTTACCCTGTCACAGTTACATTCTCTTGATATTTTTCGTTGAAATGCAAGAGTTGGAATATTTCAGAAGTGTTTCTTCGTGGTTTACTTTTTCACACTTACATTCTCTTGATTTTTCAAAGTTCATTTTGGATTTTTTTCGTTGAAATGCAAGATTTGGAATATTTCTGTATTGTTTTGTCGTGGTTTACCTTGTTACACGTGCATTCTCTTGATTTTGCAATATTCATTTTGGATTTCGTTTGTTGAAATGCAAGAGTTGGAATATTTCAGTAGTGTTTTGTTAAGGTTTACCATGTCACAGTTACACTCTCGTGATTTTTCAAAGTTCATTTTTGAATTTCTTTCGTTGAAATGCAAGAGTTGGAATATTTCAGTAGTATTTTGTTATGGTTTAGCTTCTCACAGTTACATTCTCTTGATTTTTCAAAGTTCATTTTGGTATTTCTTTCGTTGAAATTCATGAATTTGAATATTTTAGTTGTGTTTTGAAGTGCTTTACCTATTCAGAGTTACCTTTACTATATTATTCAATGTTCATTTTGGATTTAATTCGTAGAAATGAATGAGTTGTACAATTTAAGTAGTATTTTGTAGTGGTTTACCTAGTCACAGTTATATTCTTTTAATTTTTTAAAGTTCATTTTGGATTTCTTTCGTATAAATGCAAGAGTTGTAATATTTCAGTAGTGTTTTGTCGTGGGTCACCTTGTCACAGTTACATTCTCTTAATTTTTTAAAGTTCATTTTAGATTTCTTTCGTACAAATCCAAGAGTTGGAATATTTCAGTAGTGTTTTGTTAAGGTTGACCATGTCACAGTTACATTCTCGTGATTTTTATAAGTTCATTTTTGAATTTCTTTCGTTGACTTGCAGGAGTTGGAATATTTCAGTAGTGTTTTGTTATGGTTTAGCTTGTCACAGTTACATTCTCTTGATTTTTCAAAGTTCATTTTTGAATTTCTTTCGTTGAAATGCAAGAGTTGGAATATTGCAGTAGTGTTTTGTCGTGGTTTACCTTGTCACAGTTACATTCTCTTAATTTTTCAAAGTTCATTTTGGATTTCTTTCGTAGAAATGCAAGAGTTGGAATATTTCAGTAGTGTTTTGTTAAGGTTTACCATGTCACAGTTACATTCTCGTGATTTTTCAAAGTTCATTTTTGAATTTCTTTCGTTGAAATGCAAGAGTTGGAATATTTCAGTAGTGTTTTTTTATGGTTTACCTTGTCACAGTTACATTCTCTAGATTTTTCAGTTCATTTTTGGATTTCTTTCGTTGAATTGCAAGAGTTGGAATATTTCAGTAGTGTTTTGTTGTGTTTTACCTAGTCACAGTTACATTCTCTTAATTTTTCTAAGTTAATTTTGGATTTATTTCGTAGAAAAGCAAGAGTTGGAATATTTCAGTAGTGTTTTGTTAAGGTTTACCATGTCACAGTTACATACTCGTGATTTTTCTAAGTTCATTTTGGATTTATTTCGTTGAAATGCAAGAGTTGGAATGTTTCAGTAGTGTTTTGTTGTGTTTTACCTTGTCACAGTTACATTCTCTTAATTTTGCAAAGTTCATTTTGGACTTCTTTCGTAGAAATGCAAAAGGTGGAATATTTCTGTAGTGTTTTGTCCTGGTTTACCGTGTCACAGGTACATTCTCTTGATTTTTCAAAGTTCATTTTGGATTTCTTTCGTTGAAATGCAAGAGTTGGAATATTTCAGTAGTGTTTTGTCATGGCTTACCCTGTAATAGTTACATTTTCTTGATTTTTCAAAGTTCATTTTGGATTTCTTTCGGTGAAATGCATAGGTTGGAATATTTCAGTAGTGTTTTGTCGTGGTTTACCATCTCACAGTTACATTCTCTTAATTTTTCAAAGTTCATTTTGAATTTCTTTCGTTGAAATGCAAGAGTTGGAATATTTCAGTAGTGTTTTGTCGTGGTTTATCTTGTAACAGTTAGATTCTCTTGATTTTTCGAAGTTCATTTTGAATTTCTGTCGTTGAAATGCAAAAGTTGGAATATTTCAGTAGTGTTTTGTCGTGGTTTACCTTGTCACAGTTACATTCTCTTGATTTTTCAAAGTTCATTTTGAATTTCTTTCGTTGAAATGCAAGAGTTGGAATATTTCAGTAGTGTTTTGTCGTGGTTTACCTTGTAACAGTTACATTCTCTTGATTTTTCGAAGTTCATTTTGAATTTCTTTCGTGAAATGCAAGAATTGGAATATTTCAGTAGTGTTTTGTCGTGGCTTACCTTGTCACCGTTACATTCTCTTGATTTTTCACAGTTCATTCTGAATTTCTTTCGTTGAAATGCAAGTTGGAATATTTCAATAGTGTTTTGTTGTGGTTTACCTTGTCACAGTTACATTCTCTTGACTTTTAAAATTTTATTTTGGATTTCTTTCATTGAAATGCAAGAGTTGGAATATTTAAGAAGTGTCTTGTTGTGCTTTACATTGTCACAGTTACATTCTCTTGATTTTTCAAAGTTCATTTTGTATTTCTTTCGTTGAAATGCAAGAGTTGAAATTTTTCAGTAGTGTTTTGTTGTGCTTTACCTTGTCACTGTTACATTCTCATGATTTTTCAGTTTATTTTGGATTTCATTCGTTGAAATGCAAGAGTTGGAATATTTCAATAGTGTTTTTTCGTGGTTTACCCTGTCACAGTTACATTCTCTTGATATTCTTTCGTTGAAATGCAAGAGTTAGAATATTTCAGTAGTATTTTGTTGTGGTTTACCTTGTCACACTTATATTTTCTTGATTTTTCAGAGTTCATTTTGAATTTCTTTCGTTGAAATGCAAGAGTTGGAATATTTCCGTATTGTTTTGTCGTGGTTTACCTTGTTACACGTGCATTCTCTTGATTTTGCAATATTCATTTTGGATTTCGTTTGTTGAAATGCAAGAGTTGGAATATCTCAGTAGTGTTTTGTTAAGATTTACCATGTCACAGGTAAATGATTACCAGTCATGATTCATTCCCCGAACGAGTAACACCTTAGGCGCTCCGTGCCTGCGGTAGTTTTGGCTGAAGAGTGAAATATCTTGTGAGATTAATGTTTTGAATTGATGAAAGAAAATTTTTTGGTGTGTGATTATTGCTTTGAACTGAAGAATTGCATGGAGTAAAAGAGGATTGGATTTTAGTCATTATAAACAGAGCCTTTGATTACCGACGTTGGAAAAGGTGTTTGCCGTGCCAAAGGGCTAAAAGCACTGCACGCTAGCAACATCGTGGATAAACAATCGTTGCCGGCTGAGGTAAGACTATTTGTCCATTTTTTAATTGCTGCTTATTCATGGGGCGAAATAAAAGAAACCGTAAAGAAGTCTCATTCGAAAAGGATCAAAATGATTATTCGTCATCTTCACCTAAGGATGGAGAGACTTTGTCAATTTCGACGCTGGCTCGGAGCTTTTCTGAAATTCTAACTATAGTGAAAGACAATGGAAAAAAGCTTGACGGTATCACGGACCAGTTCAAATCTCTGGAAACCCGGGTCAAATCGCTGGAGGAAGCGCTATCTGGCCAATCGCAGCAATTTTCGACAATCCAGACCCATGTGGTGGCTACTGAGAATGAAATAATAAATGTAAAATCACAGATTAGTGTTGTTACAGCGGAGTCAGTGTTTCTCCGTGAAGAAAATAATCAGTTGAAAAATCGGTTAATGCATTGCGAGTATAGAATGAATGAGAAAAATATAGTGGTTTGGAATGTACATTGTAAAGATAAGGAGGAAGCTAAAGTAATTTTCAAAACTGTTTGCGAAGAAGGACTTGGTGCAAATGAGACCCCAGAATTTGATGTTACATAAGTGAAAAAAGAGGGTAGATTTTTTAAATCTACTGTTCTGTCTAAAGAAGAAAAAATAACGATTCTGAAACAGAGTAAAGAACTTAAAGGAAAGACTGTTTGCGGTCATAAAGATATTTATCTTAGTGATGATGCTCCAACGGCAGTGAGAGATATTAGAAAACGGCTGATTGAAAAAAGATCAAAGCTTGCTGATTGTGGTATTCAAGCATGGGTAACAAAATCGGTTCCACCTCTCTTTTCTTTTGATCGGCCAAATGGCCTGCGTGTTTCTTTCTCCGTGAATGACGTGATTCCTGAATTGTCAGTGCCGATAAATCCTCGAGGTGGGCCTATGCAATGCTAGGCGGATTGTCATATTTATATTAATTATTTTAGTTTAATATGGTTTTGAGTTATTATTTTGTTGTGTTTTTTACTTCTTTGTTTTTTTTTGTGATAGCATATTGGTATGAAGTAATGTTGTCTCGTGTTTTTTTATCTTCTTTTTTTTAAAAAGATGTTGTGGATGGAATAATGTAAAAAAAAACAAAATGAGAAAAAGTATTAATGGTGTATAATGTATAGCGCGGTGTGGAGCGTACCGGGTTGTGATTGCAGTTCTTATGGATTGGTCTTGGCTTTCAGTGATACTAGGCCTGGAAACAGTAGTAGTGTTTTTTGGTTTTTATGAAGATATTTATGTTTCTTTTTTTGTTTTGCTGGTCTTTTGGGGCATGGTGTGGTTTCTCTTAACGTGGGATTAATATTTGATAATGGATAGAGATAATCGTGAAATTCTATCATCAAGGTTAAAAGAATTTGAGCGGAATTCTCTTTCATTTCAGTCAATTTTTCAAACTATTGTAGCCGGTGATGATGATGATACTTCTAGTAATTTTGATATCCCAAAAAATCAATATATATTTATGAATGAGCTGGTAAGAAAAAATGTAAATACAAGTAGGATGTCGTTTTGGAATTGCCGGGGTTGGAGGACTGCGCAGGATGTGATTGAAACTTTTTTGTCGGAATCAGATACAGATATATTAGGCTTATGTGAAACTTTTTTAGATGATTTTTCAATTGAAAATATACATGTAAAAGATTACCAATTTTTTCACATCGGTCGGAAAAGACAAAAACAAGGGGGTCTAGGTGTTTTGATTAAAAATTGCATACCAGCACGTATAAGGATTGATTTTTTGCCAATGAATATTGAAATGATTTTTGAATCTTGTGTAGTTGAATGCTCTTTTCCAAATAATCGGAGGTTTTTAATTGCAGTTATTTACCGTACTCCGTCATCCAGCCAGATGGAATTTAAAAATCATTTTGAAAGTATGTTGGATAAATTAGCTAGTCTTAATACTCCTTATTTAGTTATGGGTGATTTTAATATTGATTTAATGAAACTCCTATCTGCAGATCAGAATAGAATAGATAGAAATATTTTGCAGTTTTTGGAGGGCCCACTATCTTATGGACTAAACCCCGTATGTTTTGTGCCCTCTAGAATAGCTGATACATCATTTTCACTTATTGATAATATTTTTTCACCTTATAGTGCTGTTAATACATTTGTTATTCCTGATGATTCATCTGACCACTGTATAATTATGTCTGATTTTCTTATAAATTTTCCGCATAATAAAAAAAATCAAACCAAATGTAGAGATTTTTCACATAAAAATGTGTTAAGGTTAAAAGAAGGGCTTGGTGATGTTGATTGGAGTCCTGTAATTGATGAGAAGGATCCGAACCAATCATTAGATAAATTTTATTATATTATGAATGAAAAGCTTGATCTTTTTTGCCCATATAAGAGCCTGAGAGGAAAGAAACTTACCCCAAAAAAACCTTGGATAAATGAATCACTTTTGAGATCTATTAATGAGAAAAATCGTTTATATAAAATTAGAATAAAATATCCCACGGAAATAAATATAATGCGTTTTAAAAATTATAAGAATATGCTGGTAAGGATCCTTAGAGTAAGTGAAAGACTTTATTATGAAAAATCTTTTCAAAATTCAGATTCCCCTAGAAAAACTTGGAGTTTGATTAATGATAAAATTGGAAGAAATAAAAAGTTGTTACACCCTGAAGTGTTATTTGATATTAATGGTAAAGAATTTAGAGGACCACAAGCTGTTGCTAAGAAGTTTAGTGAATATTTTGCTAGTATTGGATCATCTGTTGTTTCAGGAGAAGTTGACCTTTCTTCCCCAAGGTCGCATAAAAAATATCTACCGCCCACTGAAGATACGAGCATATTTATGGCCCCGGTTACTTTTGCAGAATTTCAAAAGGTCATTAAGAATTTAAAAAATGGTAATTCATTGGGATAGGATGAACTTTCAACTAATTTGCTAAAAAATATTGCAGGTGTAATTTTTGAACCATTGCTTCATATTTTAAATTTATGTATTTTCTCAGGTACATTTCCTAAAAGATGGAAAATTGCACGTGTAATACCATTGCATAAAAAAGGAGATAAATCTGATACAAATAATTATCGTCCTATTGCAATTTTATCACCATTGTCTAAAGTATTGGAAAAAAATTTAAAAGGAAGGATTACTAATTATCTAGATAAAATAAATTTTTTTACCAAATATCAGTTTGGATTTAGGGCAGGCCATTCGACGGAACAAGCAGTTGCAGCTCTTGTATTAGAAATAAATGACTGCTTAGATAGTAATTATCATGTATCTACTGTTTTTTATGATGTTAAAAAAGCATTTGACACTTTAAACCATGAAATTCTTTTTGATAAAATGGAAAATTCCGGTATAAGAGGGAAAGGACTAGATATAATAAGATCATACCTTTATGGACGTAAAATCATGGTAGATGTTGATGGTTATTTATCTAGTTTAAATGATCTTGAAGATATTGGTGTCCCACAAGGATCGGTATTAGGTCCACTTTTATTTTTGATGTATATTAATGATCTTCCACGATGTTTGCAGGGAAATAATGGTCTTGCAATTTTATTTGCAGATGACACAGCTGTTTCTGTTAAAGCGAAGGATTCATCTACATTAATTCAAAATCTGTTTAACACTGTTAGTTCAGTTAATCGATGGTTTGTTTCTAATTATTTAGTACCGAATTTTAAGAAGACTGAATTTATGGTTTTTGGTCATTCAAAACGTGCTACTAAAAAAATTTCATGTCAGGAGCTTCAAGTTGGTGAGCATAAAATACGTAGAGTTCAATCATATCGTTATTTAGGAGTTTTTATTGATCCCCTTTTGTCATTTCAAACTCATATTGATCATTTAAGGGTGAAACTTTCGCAAAATATTGGGTCTATGTATCGTTTGCAACATGTTTTTCCATTTTCAATTTTAAAAATAATTTATCATTCCTTGATTGCTCCTTATTTAAATTATTGCACAATTATTTATTTAAATACTTTTTGGACAAATATAAAACCCCTACAGATCCTTCAAAATAAAGCAGTGAGAATACTTGGAAATTTTTTACATCGTCCATCAACACTTAGAGATGCATCGGAAACTGAAACATTATTTCTTTTCTTGAATTTATTAGATCTGAAACATATAAGAGAACTTATATATCAATATGGCATTTTAAAATACATGATCCTAGTAGTTATTTTTATGAAAAATCTCTGTTGATTCTGCCCCCTCCTTCGGCTCTTAGGTGTTCTGGAACATATCGAATTCCCTTTGTTAATTGTGAAAGATCTAGATTTTCAATTAGATACCAAATGCCATTTATTTCAAATAAATATAGGCTGAAAGATAGAATTCAAATTGAGTCATTTCGGCAAATATCAGTTCTAAGGAATAAAATATTAAAAATATGTATTGACCTGTGATGGTGGAATAGAATTTTTTATTATTATTAATATTATTTTTTTTTGTTTATATTTGTTACCCATGTTGGGATAGCCTTCCATGCCCCACTTGTCCAGCGTTTGTTTTCTTTATGTTTGTTATGTTTTTTGTTTTTTTCTTTAACCAGGTTTTTTTTCTCTTTCTCTCTTTTGTTATGATGAGGAAATGTTTTTTTTTTTTTTTTTTTTTTTTTTTTTTTTTTTTTTTATTATTAATACCCAATTTTACGAGCTTTGCTCTCTGTTGGGGGTATATGTTTTTTGTTATGTTGATTTAATCAAATAAACAGTTCTTCTTCTTCTTCTCACAGTTACACTCTCGTGATTTTTCAAAGTTCATTTTTGAATTTCTTTCGTTGAAATGCAAGAGTTGGAATATTTCAGTAGTGTTTTGTTATGGTTTAGCTTCTCACAGTTACATTCTCTTGATTTTTTAAAGTTCATTTTTGAATTTCTTTCATTGAAATGCAAGAGTTGGATTATTCCAGTAGTGTTTTGCAGTGGTTTACCTTGTCACAGTTACATTTTCTTGATTTTTCAAAGTTCATTTTGGATTTCTTTCGTTGAAATGCATGAGATGGATTATTTCAGTAGTGTTTTGTTGTGTTTTACCTCGTCACAGTTACATTCTCTTAATTTTTTAAAGTTCATTTTGGATTTCTTTCGTAGAAATGCAAGAGTTGGAATATTTCAGTAGTGTTTTGTCGTGGTTTACCTTGTCACAGTTACATTCTCTTAATTTTTTAAAGTTCATTTTAGATTTCTTTCGTACAAATCCAAGAGTTGGAATATTTCAGTAGTGTTTTGTTAAGGTTGACCATGTCACAGTTACATTCTCGTGATTTTTATAAGTTCATTTTTGAATTTCTTTCGTTGACTTGCAGGAGTTGGAATATTTCAGTAGTGTTTTGTTATGGTTTAGCTTGTCACAGTTACATTCTCTTGATTTTTCAAAGTTCATTTTTGAATTTCTTTCGTTGAAATGCAAGAGTTGGAATATTGCAGTAGTGTTTTGTCGTGGTTTACCTTGTCACAGTTACATTCTCTTAATTTTTCCAAGTTCATTTTGGATTTCTTTCGTAGAAATCCAAGAGTTGGTATATTTCAGTAGTGTTTTGTTAAGGTTTACCATGTCACAGTTACATTCTCGTGATTTTTCAAAGTTCATTTTGAATTTCTTTCGTTGAAATGCAGGAGTTGGAATATTTCAGTAGTGTTTTTTTATGGTTTAGCTTGTCACAGTTACATTCTCTTGATTTTTCAAAGTTCATTTTTGTATTTCTTTCGTTGAAATGCAAGAGTTGGAATATTTCAGTAGTGTTTTGTTGTGTTTTACCTAGTCACAGTTACATTCTCTTAATTTTTCAAAGTTCATTTTGGATTTCTTTCGTAGAAATGCAAGAGTTGGAATATTTCAGTAGTGTTTTGTTAAGGTTTACCATGTCACAGTTACATACTCGTGATTTTTCTAAGTTCATTTTGGATTTATTTCGTTGAAATGCAAGAGTTGGAATATTTCAGTAGTGTTTTGTTGTGTTTTACCTAGTCACAGTTACATTCTCTTTATTTTTTAAAGTTAATTTTGGATTTCTTTCGTTGAAATGCAAGAGTTGGAATTTTTCAGTAGTGTTTTGTCGTGGTTTACCGTATCACACTTACATTCTATTGATTTTTCAAAGTTCATTTTGGATTTCTTTCGTTGAAATGCAAGAGTTGAAATATTTCAGTAGTGTTTTGTCGTGGTTTACCCTGTAATAGTTACATTCTCTTGATTTTTCAAAGTTCATTTTGAATTTCTTTCGTTGAAATGCTAGAGTTGGAATATTTCAATAGTGTTTTGTCATGGTTTACCATCTCACAGTTACATTCTCATGCTTTTTCATAGTTTATTTTGAATTTCTTTCTTTGAAATGCAAGAATTGGAATATTTCATTAGTGTTTTGTCGTGGTTTACCTTGTAACAGTTACATTCTCTTGATTTTTCGAAGTTCATTTTGAATTTCTTTCGTGAAATGCAAGAATTGGAATATTTCAGTAGTGTTTTGTCGTGGCTTACCTTGTCACCGTTACATTCTCTTGATTTTTCACAGTTCATTTTGAATTTCTTTCGTTGAAATGCAAGTTGGAATATTTCAGTAGTGTTTTGTCGTCGTTTACCTTGTCACAGTTACATTCTCTTGATTTTTCAAAGTTCATTTTGGATTTCTTTCATTGAAATGCAAGAGTTGGAATATTTCAGTAATGTTTTGTTGTGCTTTACCTTGTCACTGTTACATTCTCATGATTTTTCAGTTTATTTTGGATTTCTTTCGTTGAAATGCAAGAGTTGGAACATTTCAATAGTGTTTTTTCGTGGTTTACCCTGTCACAGTTACATTCTCTTGATATTCTTTCGTTGAAATTCAAGAGTTGGAATATTTCAGTAGTATTTCGTCGTGGTTTACCTTGTCACACTTATATTTTCTTGATTTTTCAGAGTTCATTTTGGATTTCTTTCGTTGAAATGCAAGAGTTGGAATATTTCCGTATTGTTTTGTCGTGGTTTACCTTGTTACACATGCATTCTCTTGATTTTGCAATGTTCATTTTGGATTTCGTTTGTTGAAATGCAAGAGTTGGAATATTTCAGTAGTGTTTTGTTAAGGCTTACCATGTCACAGTTACACTCTCGTGATTTTTCAAAGTTCATTTTTGAATTTCTTTCGTTGAAATGCAAGAGTTGGAATATTTGAGTAGTGTTTTGTTATGGTTTAGCTTCTCACAGTTACATTCTCTTGATTTTTTAAAGTTCATTTTGGAATTTCTTTCGTTGAAATGCAAGAGTTGGAATATTTCAGTAGTGTTTTGCCGTGGTTTACCTTGTCACAGTTACATTCTCTTGATTTTTCGAAGTTCATTTTGAATTTCTTTCGTGAAATGCAAGAATTGGAATATTTCAGTAGTGTTTTGTCGTGGCTTACCTTGTCACCGTTACATTCTCTTGATTTTTCACAGTTCATTTTGAATTTCTTTCGTTGAAATGCAAGTTGGAATATTTCAGTAGTGTTTTGTCGTGGTTTACCTTGTCACAGTTACATTCTCTTGATTTATCAAAGTTCATTTTGGATTTCTTTCGTTGAAATGCAAGAGTTGGAATATTTCAGTAGTGTTTTGTTGTGCTTTACCTTGTCACTGTTACATTCTCTTGATTTTTCAAAGTTCATTTTGGATTTCTTTCGTTGAAATGCAAGAGTTGAAATATTCCAGCAGTGTTTTGTTGTGCTTTACCTTGTCACTGTTACATTCTCATGATTTTTCAGTTTATTTTGGATTTCTTTCGTTGAAATGCAAGAGTTGGAACATTTCAATAGTGTTTTGTCGTGGTTTGCCATATAACAGTTACATTCTCTTGATATTCTTTCGTTGAAATGCAAGAGTTAGAATATTTCAGTAGTATTTTCTTGTGGTTTACCTTGTCACACTTACATTCTCTTGATTTTTCAAAGTTCATTTTGGATTTCTTTTATTGAAATGCAAGAGTTGGAATATTTCAGTAGTGTTTTGTCGTGGTTTACCTTGTAACAGTTACATTCTCTTGATTTTTCGAAGTTCATTTTGAATTTCTTTCGTGAAATGCAAGAATTGGAATATTTCAGTAGTGTTTTTTTGTGGTTTACCTTGTCACGGTTACATTCTCTTGATTTTTCAAAGTTCATTTGAATTTCATTCGTTGAAATGCAAGTTGGAATATTTCAGTAGTGTTTTGTCGTCGTTTACCGTGTCACAGTTATATTCTCTTGATTTTTCAAAGTTTATTTTGGATTTCATTCACTGAAATGCAAGAGTTGGAATATTTTAGTAGTGTTTTGTCGTGGTTTACCTTGTCACTGTTACATTCTCATGATTTTTCAAAGTTCATTGTGGATTTCTTTCGTTGAAATGCAAGAGTTGGAACATTTCAATAGTGTTTTGTCGTGGTTTGCCATATAACAGTTACATTCTCTTGATATTCTTTCGTTGAAATGCAAGAGTTAGAATATTTCAGTAGTATTTTCTTGTGGTTTACCTTGTCACACTTACATTTTCTTGATTTTTCAGAGTTCATTTTGGATTTCTTTCGTTGAAATGCAAGAGTTGGAATATTTCCGTATTGTTTTGTCGTGGTTTACCTTGTTACACGTGCATTCTCTTGATTTTGCAATGTTCATTTTGGATTTCGTTTGTTGAAATGCAAGAGTTGGAATATTTCAGTAGTGTTTTGTTAAGGTTTACTATGTCACAGTTACACTCTCGTGATTTTTCAAAGTTCATTTTTGAATTTCTTTCGTTGAAATGCAAGAGTTGGAATATTTGAGTAGTGTTTTGTTATGGTTTAGCTTCTCACAGTTACATTCTCTTGATTTTTTAAAGTTCATTTTTGAATTTCTTTCGTTGAAATGCAAGAGTTGGAATATTTCAGTAGTGTTTTGCCGTGGTTTACCTTGTCACAGTTACATTCTCTTGATTTTTCGAAGTTCATTTTGAATTTCTTTCGTGAAATGCAAGAGTTGGAATATTTCAGTAGTGTTTTGTCGTGGCTTACCTTGTCACCGTTACATTCTCTTGATTTTTCACAGTTCATTTTGAATTTCTTTCGTTGAAATGCAAGTTGGAATATTTCAGTAGTGTTTTGTCGTCGTTTTCCTTGTCACTGTTATATTCTCTTGATTTTTCACAGGTCATTTTAAATGTCTTTCATGGAAATGCAAGAGTTGGAATATTTTAGTAATGTCTCGATGTCCTTTACCTTGTCACTGTTACATTTTCGTGATTTTTCAAAGTTCAGTTTGGATTTTTTTCGTTGAAATGCAAGAGTTGAAATATTCCAGCAGTGTTTTGTTGTGCTTTACCTTGTTACTGCTACATTCTCATGATTTTTCAGTTTATTTTGGATTTCTTTCGTTGAAATGCAAGAGTTGGAACATTTCAATAGTGTTTTTTCGTGGTTTACCCTGTCACAGTTACATTCTCTTGATATTCTTTCGTTGAAATGCAAGAGTTGGAATATTTCAGTAGTATTTCGTCGTGGTTTACCTTGTCACAGTTATATTCTCTTGATTTTTCAAAGTTCATTTTGAATTTCTTTCGTTGAAATGCAAGAGTTGGAATATTTCAGTATTGTTTTGTCGTGGTTTACCTTGTTACACGTGCATTCTCTTGATTTTGCAATGTTCATTTTGGATTTCGTTTGTTGAAATGCAAGAGTTGGAATATTTCAGTAGTGTTTTGTTAAGGTTTACTATGTCACAGTTACACTCTCGTGATTTTTCAAAGTTCATTTTTGAATTTCTTTCGTTGAAATGCAAGAGTTGGAATATTTCAGTAGTGTTTTGTTATGGTTTAGCTTCTCACAGTTACATTCTCTTGATTTTTTAAAGTTCATTTTTGAATTTCTTTCATTGAAATGCAAGAGTTGGAATATTTCAGTAGTGTTTTGCCGTGGTTTACCTTGTCACAGTTACATTTTCTTGATTTTTGAAAGTTCATTTTGAATTTCTTTCGTTGAAATGCATGAGTTGGAATATTTCAGTAGTATTTTGTTGTGTTTTACCTAGTCACAGTTACATTCTCTTAATTTTTTAAAGTTCATTTTAGATTTCTTTCGTACAAATCCAAGAGTTGGAATATTTCAGTAGTGTTTTGTTAAGGTTGACCATGTCACAGTTACATTCTCGTGATTTTTATAAGTTCATTTTTGAATTTCTTTCGTTGACTTGCAAGAGTTGGAATATTTCAGTAGTGTTTTGTTATGGTTTACCTTGTCATATTTACATTCTCTTGATTTTTCAAAGTTCATTTTTGAAGTTCTTTCGTTGAAATGCAAGAGTTGGAATATTGCAGTAGTGTTTTGTCGTGGTTTACCTTGTCACACTTACATTCTCTTAATTTTTCAAAGTTCATTTTGGATTTCTTTCGTAGAAATCCAAGAGTTGGAATATTTCAGTAGTGTTTTGTTAAGGTTTACCATGTCACAGTTACATTCTCGTGATTTTTCAAAGTTCATTTTTGAATTTCTTTCGTTGAAATGCAGGAGTTGGAATATTTCAGTAGTGTTTTTTTATGGTTTAGCTTGTCACAGTTACATTCTCTTGATTTTTCAAAGTTCATTTTTGAATTTCTTTCGTTGAAATGCAAGAGTTGGAATATTTCAGTAGTGTTTTGTTGTGGTTTACCTAGTCACAGTTACATTCTCTTAATTTTTAAAAGTTCATTTTGGATTTCTTTCGTAGAAATGCAAGAGTTCGAATATTTCAGTAGTGTTTTGTTGTGCTTTACCTTGTCACAGTTACATTCTCTTGATTTTTCAAAGTTCATTTTTCAATTTCTTTCGCAGAAATGCAAGAGTTGGAATATTTCAGTAGTGTTTTGTTGTGCTTTACCTTGTCACAGTTACATTCTCTTGATTTTTCAAAGTTCATTTTTGGATTTTTTTCGTAGAAATGCAAGAGTTGGAATATTTCAGTAGTGTTTTGTCGTGTTTTACCTTGTCACTTTTACATCTCTTGATTTTTCAAAGTTCATTTGGAATTTATTTCGTTGAAATCCAAGAGTTGGAATATTTCAGTAGTGTTTTGTTGTGGTGTACCTTGTCACATTTACATTCTCTTGATTTTTCAAAGTTCATTTTTGATTTCTTTCGTTGAAATGAGAGAGTTGGAATATTTCAGTAGTGTTTTGTTGTGGTTTACCTTGTCACAGTTACATTTTCTTGATTTTTCAAAATTCGTTCTGAATTTTTGTCATTGAAATACAAGAGTTGGAATATTTCCGTTGTGTTTTTTTATACTATGCTTTATCAGACTCAAAGACCCTAGATTTTTCAAAATTAGTTTTTGTTTCTTATGGTTGTATTGAAAGAGTTGGAATATTTCAATGATTTCTTGTCGCTCTTTATATTGTCAATATTACATTATATTTGTTTTCAGAAATTCAATTTGGATTTTTTCGTTGAAATGCAAGAGTTGGAATATTCCAGTAGTGTTTTGTTGTGCTTTACCTTGTCACTGTTACATTCTCTTGATTTTTCAAAGTTTATTTTGGATTTCTTTCGTTGAAATGCAAGAGTTGGAATATTTCAATAGTGTTTTGTCATGGTTTACCCTGTCACAGTTACATTCTCTTGATATTCTTTCGTTGAATTGCAAGAGTTGGAATATTTCAGTAGTGTTTTGTCGTGGTTTACCTTGTCACAGTTACATTCTCTTAATTTTTCAAAGTTCATTTTTGGATTTAATTCGTTGAAATGCAAGAGTTGGAATATTTCAGTAGTGTTTTGTTGTGCTTTACCTTGTCACTGTTACATTCTCTTGATTTTTCAAAGTTCATTTTGGATTTCTTTCGTTGAAATGCAAGAGTTGGAATATTTCAGTAGTGTTTTGTTGTGCTTTACCTTGTCACTGTTACATTCTCTTGATTTTTCGAAGTTTATTTTGGATTTCTTTCGTTGAAATGCAAGAGTTGGAATATTTCAATAGTGTTTTCTCGTGGTTTACCCTGTCACAGTTACATTCTCTTGATATTCTTTCGTTGAATTGCAAGAGTTGGAATATTTCAGTAGTGTTTTGTCGTGGTTTACCTTGTCACAGTTACATTCTCTTGATTTTTCAAAGTTCATTTTTGAATTTCTTTCGTAGAAATGCAAGAGTTGGAATATTTCAGTAGTGTTTTGTTAAGGTTTACCATGTCACAGTTACATTCTCGTGATTTTTCAAAGTTCATTTTTGAATTTCTTTCGTTGAAATGCAAGAGTTGGAATATTTCAGTAGTGTTTTTTTATGGTTTAGCTTTTCACAGTTACATTCTCTTGATTTTTTAAAGTTCATTTTTGAATTTCTTTCGTTGAAATGCAAGAGTTGGAATATTTCAGTAGTGTTTTGCCGTGGTTTACCTTGTCACAGTTACATTCTCTTGGTTTTTCAAAGTTCATTTTGGATTTCTTTCGTAGAAATGCAAGAGTTGGAATATTTCAGTAGTGTTTTGTCGTGGTTTACCTTGTCACAGTTACATTCTCTTAATTTTTCAAAGTTCATTTTGGATTTCTTTCGTAGAAATCCAAGAGTTGGAATATTTCAGTAGTGTTTTGTTAAGGTTTACCATGTCACAGTTACATTCTCTTGCTTTTTCAAAGTTCATTTTTGAATTTCTGTCGTTGAAATGTAAGAGTTGGAATATTTCACTAGTGTTTTGTTATGGTTTACCTTGTCACAGTTACATTCTCTTGCTTTTTCAAAGTTCATTTTTGAATTTCTGTCGTTGAAATGTAAGAGTTGGAATATTTCAATAGTGTTTTGTTAAGGTTTACCATGTCACAGTTACATTCTCGTGATTTTTCAAAGTTCATTTTGGATTTCTTTCGTTGAAATGCCAGAGTTAGAATATTTCAGTAGTGTATTGTTGTGTTTTACCTAGTCACAGTTACATTCTCTTGATTTTTCAAAGGTCATTTTGGATTTCTTTCGTTGAAATGCAAGAGTTGAAATATTTCAGTAGTGATTTTTATGGCTTAAATGTCGCAGTTACATTCTCTTTATTTTTAAGTTCATTTTTGAATTTCTTTCGTTGAAATGCAAGAGTTGGAATATTTCAATTGTGTTTTTTTATGGTTTAGCTTGTCACAGTTACAGTCTCTTGATTTTTCAAAGTTCATTTTTGAATTTCTTTCGTTGAAATGCAAGAGTTGGAATATTTCAGTAATGTTTTGCCGTGTTTTACCTTGTCACAGTTACGTTCTCTTGATTTTTCAAAGTTCATTTTGGATTTCTTTCGTTGAAATGCAAGAGTTGTAATATTTCAGTAGTATTTTGTTGTGTTTTATCTAGTCACAGTTACATTCTCTTAATTTTTCAAAGTTCATTTTGGATTTCTTTCGTAGAAATGCAAGAGTTGGAATATTTCAGTAGTGTTTTGTCGTGTTTTACCTTGTCACTGTTACATCTCTTGATTTTTTAAAGTTTATTTTGAATTTCTTTCGTTGAAATGCAAGAGTTGGAATATTTCAGTAGTGTTTTGTTGTGGTTTACCTTGTCACATTTACATTCTCTTGATTTTTCAAAGTTCATTTTTGATTTCTTTCGTTGAAATGAGAGAGTTGGAATATTTCAGTAGTGTTTTGTTGTGCTTTACCTTGTCACAGTTATATTCTCTTGATTTTTCAAAGTTCATTTTGGATTTTTTTCGTTGAAATGCAAGAGTTGGATTATTTCAGTACTGTTTTGTTGTGGTTTACTTTGATACAGTTATATTCTATTGATTTTTCAAAGTTCATTTTGGATTTATTTCGTTGAAATGCAAGAGTTGGAATATTTCAGTAGTGTTTTGTTGTGGTTTACCTTGTCACTGTTACATTCTCTTGATTTTTCAAAGTTCATTTTGGATTTCTTTTGTTGAAATGTAAGAGTTGGAAATATTTCAGTAGTGTTTTGTTGTGCTTTTCCTTGTCACAGTTACATTCTCTTGATTTTTCAAAGTTTATTTTGGATTTCTTTCGTTGAAATGCAAGAGTTGGAATATTTCAATAGTGTTTTGTCGTGGTTTACCCTGTCACAGTTACATTCTCTTGATATTCTTTCGTTGAATTGCAAGAGTTGGAATATTTCAGTAGTGTTTTCTCGTGGTTTACCTTGTCAAACTTACATTCTCTTGATTTTTTAAAGTTCATTTTTGAATTTCTTTCGTTGAAATGCAAGAGTTGGAATATTTCAGTAGTGTTTTGTTAAGGTTTACCATGTTACAGTTACATTCTCGTGATTTTTCAAAGTTCATTTTTGAATTTCTTTTGTTGAGATGCAAGAGTTGGAATATTTAAGTAGGGTTTTGTTATGGTTTACCTTGTCACAGTTACATTCTCTTGATTTTTCAAAGTTCATTTTTGAATTTCCTTCGTTGAAACGCAAGAGTTGGAATATTTCAGTAGTGTTTTGTCGGGGTTTACCTAGTCACAGTTACATTCTCTTAATTTCTCAAAGTTCATTTTGGATTTCTTTCGTAGAAATGCAAGAGTTTGAATATTTCAGTAGTGTTTTGTTGTGCTTTACCTTGTCACAGTTACATTCTCTTGATTTTTCAAAGTTCATTTTTGGATTTCTTTCATAGAAATGCAAGAGTTGGAATATTTCAGTAGTGTTTTATCGTGGTTTACCTTGTCACTGTTACATTCTCTTGATTTTTCAAAGTTCATTTTGAATTTCTTTCGTTGAAATGCAAGAGTTTGAATATTTCAGTAGTGTTTTGTCGTAGTTTACCTTGTCACACTTACATTCTTTTGATTTTTCAAAGTTCATTTTGGAATTTCTTTCGTTGAAATGCAAGAGTTGGAATATTTCAGTATTGTTTTGTCGTGGTTTACCTTGTCACACTTACATTCTCGTGATTTTTCAAAGTTCATTTTTGAATTTCTTTCGTTGAAATGCAAGAGTTGGAATATTTCAGTAGTGTTTTGTCGTGGTTTACCTTGTCACAGTTACATTCTCTTGATTTTTCAAACTTTATTTTGGAATTTATTTTGTTGAAGTGCAAGAGTTGGAATATTTCAGTAGTGTTTTGTTATGGTTTACCTTGTCACAGTCACATTCTCTTGATTCTTCAAAGTTCATTTTGGATTTCTTTCGTTGAAATGCAAGAGTTGAATTATTTCAATAGTGTTTTGTTGTGCTTTACCTAGTCACAGTTACATTCTCTTGATTTTTCAAAGTTCATTTTGGATTTCTTTCATTGAAATGCAAGAGTTGGAATATTTCAGTAGTGTTTTGTTGTGGTTTACCTTGTCACAGTTACATTCTCTTGATTTTTCAAAGTTCATTTTGGAATTTATTTCGTTGAAATGCAAGAGTTCGAATATTTCAGTAGTTTTTTGTTATGGTTTACCTTGTCACAATCACATTCTCTTGATTTTTCAAAGTTCATTTTGGATTTCTTTCGTTAAAATGCGAGAGTTGGAATATTTCTGTAGTGTTTTGTCATGGTTTACCTTGTGACAGTTACATTCTCCTTATTTTTCAAAGTTCACTTTGAATTTCTTTCGTTGAAATGCAAAAGTTGGAATATTTCAGTAGTGTTTTGTCGTGGATTGCCTCGTCACAGTTACATTCTCTTGATTTTTCAAAGTTCATTTCGGATTTCTGTCATTGAAATGCAAGAGTTGGAATATTTCAGTAGCGTTTTGTTAAGGTTTACCATGTCACAGTTACATTCTCGTGATTTTTCAAAGTTCATTTTTGAATTTCTTTCGTTGAAATGCAAGAGTTGGAATATTTAAGTAGGGTTTTGTTATGGTTTACCTTGTCACAGTTACATTCTCTTGATTTTTCAAAGTTCATTGTTGAATTTCCTTCGTTGAAATGCAAGAGTTGGAACATTTCAGTAGTGTTTTGTCGGGGTTTACCTAGTCACAGTTACATTCTCTTACTTTCTCAAAGTTCATTTTGGATTTCTTTCGTAGAAATGCAAGAGTTTGAATATCTGAGTAGTGTTTTGTTGTACTTTACCTTGTCAGAGTTACATTCTCTTGATTTTTCAAATTTCATTTTTGGATTTCTTTCGTAGAAATGCAAGAGCTGGAATATTTCAGTTGTGTTTTGTCGTGGTTTACCTTGTCGCAGTTACTTTCTCTTGATTTTTAAAAGTTCATTTTTGAATTTCTTTCGTTGAAATGCAAGAGTTGGAATATTTCAGTAGTGTTTTGTCATGGTTTACCTTATCATACTTACATTCTCTTGATTTTTCAAAGTTCATTTTACATTTCTTTCGATGAGATGCAAGAGTTGGAATATTTCAGTAATGTTTTGTCGTGGTTTACCTTGTCACACTTACATTTTCTCGATTTTTCAAAGTTCATTTTGGAATTTATTTCGTTGAAATGCAAGAGTTGTAATATTTCAGTAGTGTTTTGTTATGGTTTACCTTGTCACAATCACATTCTCTTGATTCTTCAAAGTTCATTTTGGATTTCTTTCGTTGAAATGCAAGAGATGGATTATTTCAATAGTGTTTTGTTGTGCTTTACCTAGTCACAGTTACATTCTCTTGATTTTTCAAAGTTCATTTTGGATTTCTTTCATTGAAATGCAAGAGTTGGAATATTTCAGTAGTGTTTTGTTGTGGTTTACCTTGTCACAGTTACATTCTCTTGATTTTTCAAAGTTCATTTTGGAATTTCTTTCGTTGAAATACAAGAGTTCGAATATTTCAGTAGTTTTTTGTTATGTAAACCACGTGTAACCACGACAAAACACTACAAAACTGTCGTGTAAACCACGACAAAACACTATTGAAATATTCCAACTATTCCATTTCAACAAAAGAAATTCAAACACGACAAGGGTAAACCACGACAAAACACTATTTAAATATTCCAACTCTTGCATATCAACGAAAGAAATCCAAAATGAACTTTGAAAAAACAAGAGAATGTAACAGTGACAAGGTAAAGCACAACAAAACACTACTGAAATATTCCAACTCTTGCATTTCAACGAAAGAAATCCAAAATAAACTTTGAAAAATCAAGAGAATGTAACAGTGACAAGGTAAAGCCCAACAAGATAATACTGAAATATTCCAACTCTTGCATTTCAAAAAAAAAATCCAAAATGAACTTCGAAAAATCAAGAGAATGTAACTGTGACTAGGTAAAGCACAACAAAACACTACTGAGATATTCCAAATCTTGCATTTCAACGAAAGAATATCAAGAGAATGTAACTGTGACAGGGTAAACCACGACAAAACACTATTTAAATATTCCAACTCTTGCATATAAACGAAAAACATCCAAAATGAATTTTGAAAAATCAAGAAAATGTAACAGTGACAAGGTAAAGCACAACAAAACACTACTGAAATATTCCAACTCTTGCATTTCAACGAAAGAAATCCAAAATGAACTTTGAAAAATCAAGAGAATGTAACAGTGACAAGTTAAAGCACGACAAAACACTACTGAAATATTCCAACTCTTGCATTTAAAAAAAAATCCAAAATGAACTTCGAAAAATCAAGAGAATGTAACTGTGACTAGGTAAAGCACAACAAAACACTACTGAGATATTCCAACTCTTGCATTTCAACGAAAGAAATCCAAAATAAACTTTGAAAAATCAAGAGAATGTAACTGTGACAAGATAAACCACGACAAAACACTACTGAAATATTCCAACTATTGCATTTCAACAAAAGAAATTCAAAAATGAACTTTGAAAAATCAAGAGAATGTAACTTTGACAAGTTAAACCATAACAAAACACTACTGAAATATTCCAACTCTTGCATTTCAACGAAAGAAATTCAAAAATGAACTTTGAAAAATCAAGCGAATGTAACTGTGAAATGGTAAACCATAACAAAACACTACTGAAATATTTCAACTCTTGCATTTCAACAAAAGAAATCCAAAATGAACATTGAAAAAATGAAGAGAATGTAAGTTTGACAAGGTAAATCACGACAAAACACTACTGAAACATTCCAACTCTTGCATTTCAACGAAATAAATTCCAAAATGAACTTTGAAAAATCAAGAGAATGTAAGTGTGACAAGGTAAACCCCGACAAAACACTTCTGAAATATTCCAACTCTTGCATTTCAACGAAAAATATCAAGAGAATGTATCTGTGACAGGGTAAACCACAACAAAACACTATTGAAATATTCCAACTCTTGCATTTATACGAAATAAATTAAAAAATGAACTTTGAAAAATCAAGACAATGCAACTGTGACAACGTAAACCATAACAAAACACTACTGAAATATTCCAGCTCTTGCATTTCAACGAAAGAAATCCAAAATGAACTTTGAAAAATCAAGAGAATGTAAGTTTGACAAGGTAAACCACGAGAAAACACTATTGAATATTCCAACTCTTGCATTTCAACGAAAGAATATCAAGAGAATGTAACTGTGACAGCGTAAACCACGACAAAACACTATTGAAATATTCCAACTCTTGCATATCAACGAAAGAAATCCAAAATGAACTTTGAAAATCAAGAGAATGTAACAGTGACAAGGTAAAGCACAACAAAACACTACTGAAATATTCCAACTCTTGCATTTCAAAAAAATCCAAAATGAACTTCGAAAATCAAGAGAATGTAACTGTGACACGCTAAACCACGACAAAACACTACTGAAATATTCCTACTCTTGCATTTCAATGAAAGAAATTCAAAATGAACTTTGAAAAATCAAGAGAATGTAACTGTGATAAGGTAAACCACGACAAAACACTACCGAAATGTTCCAACTCTTGCATTTCATCGAAAGAAATCCAAAATGAACTTTGAAAAATCAAGAGAATGTGACTGTGACAAGGTAAACCATAACAAAACACTACTGAAATATTCCAACTCTTACATTTCAGTGAAAGAAATTCCAAAATGAACTTTGAAAAATCAAGAGAATGTAACTGTGACTAGATAAAGCACAACAAAACACTATTGAAATAATCCAACTCTTGCATTTCAACGAAAGAAATCCAAAATGAACTTTAAAGAATCAAGAGGGTGTAACTGTTACAAGGTAAACCACGACAAAACACTACTGAAATATTCCAACTATTACATTTCAACAAAAGAAATTCAAAAATGAACTTTGAAAAATCAAGAGAATGTAACTGTTACATGGTAAATCATAACAAAACACTACTAAAATATTTCAACTCTTGCATTTCAACAAAATAAATCCAAAATGAACATTGAAAAGTCAAGAGAATGTAAGTCTGACAAGGTAAACCACGACAAAACACTACTGAAATATTCCAACTCTTGCATTTCAACGAAAGAAATTCAAAAAAGAACTTTGAAAAATCAAGAGAATGTAACTGTTAAATGGTAAACCATAACTAAACACCACTAAAATATTCCAACTCTTGCATTTCAACAAAAGAAATACAAAATGAACATTGAAAAATCAAGAGAATGTAAGTCTGACAAGGTAAACCACGACAAAACACTACTGAAACATTCCAACTCTTGCATTTCAACGAAATAAATACAAAATGAACTTTGAAAAATCAAGAGAATGTAAGTGTGACAAGGTAAACCACGACAAAACACTACTGAAATATTCCAACTCTTGCATTTCAATGCAAGAATATCAAGAGAATGTAACTGTGACAGGGTAAACCACGACAAAACACTACTGAAATATTCCAACTCTTGCATTTATACGAAAGAAATTAAAAAATTAACTTTGAAAAATCAAGTAAATATAAAAGTGACAACGTAAACCATAACAAAACACTACTGAAATATTCCAGCTCTTGCATTTCAACGAAAGAAATCCAAAATGAACTTTGAAAAATCAAGAGAATGTAACTGTGACGCGCTAAACCCCGACAAAACACAACTGAAATATTCCAACTCTTGCATTTCAATGAAAGAAATTCAAAATGAACTTTGAAAAATCAAGAGAATGTAACTGTGATAAGGTAAACCACGACAAAACACTACCGAAATGTTCCAAACCTTGCATTTCATCGAAAGAAATCCAAAATAAACTTTGAAAAATCAAGAGAATGTGAATGTGACAAGGTAAACCATAACAAAACACTATTGAAATATTCCAACACTTGCATTTCAGCGAAATAAATTCCAAAATGAACTTTGAAAAATCAAGAGAATGTAACTGTGACTAGATAAAGCACAACAAAACACTATTGAAATAATCCAACTTTTGCATGTCAACGAAAGAAATCCAAAATGAACTTAAAAAAATCAAGAGGGTGTAACTGTTACAAGGTAAATCATAACAAAACACTACTGAAATATTCCAAATCTTGCATTTCAAAGAAAGAAATCCAAAATGAACTTTGAAAAATCAAGAGAATGTGACTTTGACAAGGTAAACCATAACAAAACACTACTGAAATAGTCCAACTCTTGCATTTCAACGAAAGAAGTTCCAAAATGAACTTTAAAAAATCAAGAGAATGTAACTGTGACAAGGTAAACAACAACAAAACACTACTGAAATATTCCAACTCTAGCATTTCAATGAAAGAAATCCAAAATGAACTCTGAATAATCAAGAGAATGTAAGTGCGACAAGGTAAACCACGACAAAACACTACTGAAATATTCCAACTCTTACATTTCAAAGAAAGAAATCCAAAGTGAACTTTGAAAAATCAAGAAAATGTAACTGTGACAAAGTAAACCACGACAAAACACTCCTGAAATATTCCAACTCTTGCATTTCAATGAAAGAAATCCAAAATAATCTTTGAAAAATCAAGGGAATGTAACTGTGACAAGGTAAACCACAACAAAACACAACTGAAATGTTCCAACTCTTGCATTTCAACGAAAGAAATTCCAAAATGAACTTTGAAAAATCAAGAAAATCTAAGTGTGACAAGGTAAACCACGATAAAACACTACTGAAATATTCCAACTCTTGCATTTCAACGAAAGAAATTCAAAATGAACTTTAAAAATTAAGAGAATGTAACTTTTACTAGGTAAACCACAACAAAACACTACTGATATATTCCAGCTCTTGCATTTCAACGACAGAAATTTAAAATGAACTTTGAAAAATCAAGAGAATGTAACAGTGACAAGGTAAACCAGGACAAAATACAACTGAAATATTCCAACTCTTGCATTACTACGAAAGAAATCCAAAAATAAACTTTGAAAAATCAAGATAATGTAACTGTGACAAGGTAAAGCACAACAAAACACTACTGAAATATTCCAACTCTTGAATTTATACGAAAGAAATCCAAAATGAAATTTAAAAAATCAAGCGACTGTAACAGTGACAAGGAAAACCACGACAAAACACTACTGAAATATTCCAACTATTGCATATCAACGAAATAAATCCAAAATGAACTTTGAAAAATCAAGAGAATGTAACAGTGACAAGGTAAGGCACAACAAAACACTACTGAAATATTCCAACTCTTGCATTTCAACGAAAGAAATTCAAAATGAACTTTGAAAAATCAAGAGAATGTAACAGTGACAAGGTAAAGCACAACAAAACACTACTGAAATATTCCAACTCTTGTATTTCAACGAAAGAAATCCAAAATGAACTTCGAAAAATCAAGAGAATGTAACTGTGACAAGGTAAACCACAACAAAAAAATACTTATGTATTCCAACTCTTGCAATTCAACGAAAGAAATTCAAAATGAACTTTGAGAAATCAAGAGAATGTAACTGTGACATGGTAAACCACGACAAAACACTACTGAAATATTCCAACTCTTGCATTTCAAAGGAAAAATCCAAAATAAACTTTGAAAAATCGAGGCAATGTAACTGTGACAAGGTAAACCATGACAAAACACTACTGAAATATTCCAACTCTTCCATTTCAACGAAAGAAATTCAAAATGAACTTTGAACAATCAAGAGAATGTAACTGTGACTAGGTAAACCACGACAAAACACTACTGAAATATTCCAACTCTTGCATTTCAACGAAAGAAATCCAAAATGAACTTTGAAAAATCACGAGAACGTAACTGTGACATGGTAAACCTTAACAAAACACTACTGAAATATTTCAACTTTATAATTTTAAAAAAATAAATTCAAAAATGAACTTTGAAAAATCAAGAGAATGTAACTGCGACAAGCTAAACCATAACAAATCACTACTGAAATATTCTAACTCTTGTATTTTCAACGAAAGAAATCCAAAATGAACTTTGAAAAATCAAGAGAATGTAACAGTGACAAGGTAAACCACGATAAGACACTACTGAAATATTCCAACTCTTGCATTCCTATGAAAGAAGTCCAAAAACGAACTTTGAAAAATCAAGAGAATGTAACTATGACAAGGTAAAGCGAAACAAAACAATACTGAAATATTCCAACTCTTGCATTTCCACGATAGAAATCAAAAAGGAACTTTGAAAAATTAAGAGAATGTTACTGTGACTAGGTAAAGCACAACAAAACACTACTGAAATATTTCAACTCTTGCATTTCAACGAAAGAAATCCAAAATGAACTTTGAAAATCAAGAGAATGTAACTGTGACAAGGTAAACCACGACAAAACACTACTGAAATATTCCAACTCTTGCATTTCAACGAAAGAAATACAAAAATAAACTTTGAAAAATCAATAGAATGTAACTGTGACAAGGTAAACCATAACAAAACACTACTGAAATATTCCAACTCTTGCATTTCAACAAAAGAAATCTAAAATGAACTATAAAAAAGCAAGAGAACTTAACTGTGACAAGGTAAACCACGACAAAACACTACTGAAATATTCCAACTCTTTCATTTCAACGGAAGAAATCCAAAATGAACTTCGAAAAAATCAAGAGAATTTAACTGTGACAAGGCTAAACACGATAAAACACTACTGAAATATTCCAACTCTTGCATTTCAACAAAAGAAATCCAAAATGAACTTTGAAAAATCACGAGAACGTAACTGTGACATGGTAAACCTTAACAAAACACTACTGCAATATTCCAACTCTTGCATTTCAACGAAAGAAATTCAAAAATGAACTTTGAAAAATCAAGAGAATGTAACTGTGCAAAGCTAAACCATAACAAAACATTACTGAAATATTCCAACTCTTGCATTTCAGCGAAAGAAATCCAAAATGAACTTTGAATAATCAAGAGAATGTAACAGTGACAAGGTAAACCACGATAAGACACTACTGAAATATTCCAACTCTTGCATTCCTACGAAAGAAGTCCAAAAATGAACTTTGAAAAATCAAGAGAATGTAACTATGACAAGGTAAAGCGAAACAAAACAATACTGAAATATTCCAACTCTTGCATTTCCACGAAAGAAATCCAAAATGAACTTTGAAAAATTAAGAGAATGTTACTGTGACTAGGTAAAGCAAAACAAAACACTACTGAAATTTTTCAACTCTTGCATTTCAACGAAAGAAATCCAAAATGAACTTTGAAAATCAAGAGAATGTAACTGTGACAAGGTAAACCACGACAAAACACTACTGAAGTATTCCAACTCTTGAATTTCAACGAAAGAAATTCAAAAATAAACTTTGAAAAATAAAGAGACTTTAACTGTGACAATGTAAAGCACAACAACACGCAACTGAAATATTCCAACTCCTGCATTTCAACGAAAGAAATCCGAAATGAAATTAGAAAAATACAGAAACTTTAGCAGTGACATTATAAAGAAAATCAAGCCATTACTAAAATATTTCAGCTCTTGCATTCCAACGAATGAAATCCAAAAGAAACTATTAAAAATTAAGAGAAAGTAATTGTCACAAGGTAAACCATAACAAAATACTACTGAAATATTCCAGCTCTTTCATTTCAACGAAAGAAATCAAAAATGAACTTTGAAAAATCAAGAGAATGTAACCGTGACAAGGTAAACCACGACAAAACACTACTGAAATATTAGCATTTCAACGAAAGTAATCCAAAATGAACTTTGAAAAATCAAGAGAATGTAATTGTGACAAGGTAAACCACAACAAAACACTACTGAAATATTCCAACTCTTGCATTTCATCGAAAGAAATCCAAAATGAACTTTGAAAATTAAGAGAATGTAACTGTGACAAGGTAAACCACGAGAAAACACTACTGAAATATTCCAACTCTTGCATTTCAACGAAAGAAATTCAAAATGAACTTTTAAAAATCAAGAGAATGTAACTGTGACAAGGTAAACCACGACAAAACACTACTGAAATATTCCAACTCTTGCATTTCAACGAAAGAAATCCAAAATGAACTTTGAAAAATCAAGAGAATGTAACTGTGACAAGGTAAACCACGACAAAACACTACTGAAATATTCCAACTCTTGCATTTCAATGAAAGAAATTCAAAATGAACTTTGAAAAATCAAGAGAATGTAACTGTGACAAGGTAAACCACAACAAAACACTACTGAAATATTCCAACTCTTGCATTTCAACGAAAGAAATCCAAAATGAACTTTGAAAAATCAAGAGAATGTAACTATGGCAGAGTAAACCACGACAAAACACTACTGAAATATTCCAACTCTTGCATTTCAACGAAAGAAATCCAAAATGAACTTTGAAAAATCAAGAGAATGTAACTGTGAAACGGTAAACGACGACAAAACACTACTGAAATATTCCAACTCTTGCATTTTAACGAAAGAAATCCAAAATGAAGTTTGAAAAATCGAGGCAATGTAACTGTGACAAGTTAAACCACGACAAAACACTACTGAAATATTCCAACTCTTGCATTTCAATGAAAGAAATCCAAAATGAACTTTGAAAAATCGAAGGCAATGTAACTGTGACAAGGTAAACCACGACAAAACACTACTGAAATATTCCAACTCTTGCATTTCAACGAAAGAAATGCAAAATGAACTTTGAAAAATCGAGGCAATGTAATTGTGACAAGTTGAACCACGACAAAACACTACTGAAATATTCCAACTCTTGCATTTCAATGAAAGAAATCCAAAATGAACTTTGAAAAATCAAGAGAATGTAACTGTGACAAGGTAAACCACGACAAAACACTACTGAAATATTCCAACTCTTACATTTCAACGAAAGAAATCCAAAATGAACTTTGAAAAATCAAGAGAATGTAAGTGTGACAAGGTAAACCACAACAAAACACTAATTGTGGGAGGGGAGCCAAAAGTTGGGGGGCTCTTTGGGGCCCTGGGGGCCGGGGGCTTTTTGGGGGACCTTTGGGGGCCTGGGGGGTATTTGAGGGCCCGGGGGCATTTGTGGGCCCAGGGACATGGGGGGCCCTTTTGGGTTGGGGGTCCCTTTGGGGTTGGGGTATGGGGATCTCACAACACTGTTCAAATAGAACTTGTGTATTATAAAGACCACAGAATTTCACCCTAAATCATCTTCTAAAATTTCTCTAACTGTTTCGCCTAAATCATCTTCTAAAATGTCTCAAACGGTTTCGTCTAAATCATCTTCTAAAATGTCTCAAACTGTTTCGCCCAAATAATCCCCTAAAATGTCTAAAACGGTTTCGCCCAAATAAACCCCGAAAAGTAATTTTTGCGCGTTCCTTTGTTATGGCATCCCTTCGCTGTCACATTTGAAATTCCTAGGAAACCCTTTCCCGCGTTAATCTCTTCATCTCAAAGGTGTTCGTAGATACACTATTATGGCTTTGATAGAATATCAATTTATCTCTCTGACCTAAAGATCAGAGAAGACATATTTAAAAATAGAATATCAATTTATCTCTGTCACTAAAGACCAAAGAAGCCATATTTAAAATTGGATTTTCTATCTCTTGAGAGTCCCGTATAATTCCTAGGAAACAAGTGATGTCATTTCTAATTCCGTTAGTCTCGATCAATACATTCCCCACTGATTATGTAAATCAATTTCTCGGAAATTCTCTCCCCTCTTGTCCTAGTCGATTATGTAGTCAATTTCTCAGAAATCTGTCCCCCTTCATGGATCAATAATCCTTGAATAAATTATGTTAGCTTGACGTTAGACTCGATTATAGATGGCAGCACGCAGTGTATCTCGGACCTCCTGTTAGCTTCCTACTACCTAGGAAGTTAAATTCAAGGGATCAAAAAATTGGAGGGCAACTAAGCACTCTCCCATACCCCTTTTTTTCTTGAAATGGTCCTATCAAAATTTTGAAATAGCCATTTTGTTCAGCATTGTTGAAAAGCCCAATACAATTGCCTTTGGAGATATCATGACCCCCCACAGTCACTGGAGAAAGGTCTTTCAGTTACAAAATGTGCTCCCTGTTTATGTG
The DNA here is from genome assembly GCF_049724085.1 of Artemia sp. Qi Xiang Cuo. NCBI lineage: Eukaryota > Metazoa > Arthropoda > Branchiopoda > Anostraca > Artemiidae > Artemia > Artemia sp. Qi Xiang Cuo. Next base: position 15,169,036 of record NC_142796.1, read on the forward strand.
TAGTATTTGTTATTGGGCAATACGCATATGTTTTTTGAGGGGGGTGAATTTTCAGCTGACAGGATGCTCCACGGGGATAATTTTCCATGGGGAGGGAAGTTTCCAGGGGATAAATTTTTCAGGGGAAATTTTACACTAGGGGAATTTGCCAGAATTCTCATACGAAATTTTTCTTATGTCTTGCTTTCTCATTGCCAACTCCATTTTAGGCGTGGGATGTTAGGGGTAATTGTCCGATGTAAATTTTCACCGGAATTAAATTATCTCGAGAATCAATCCGTAGAGAGGAAGGATTTATCCATGAAGGTGTAGCCAGATTTCCTGGCATTACATAAAAAACGATTAGAGATTAAATAGAAAAAATAAGTTTTTTCAAACGAAAGTAAGGAGTAACATTAAAACTTAAAACGAACAGAAATTATTACGTATAGGAGGGGGGTCGCTGCTCCTCAACACCTCACTCTTTACGCTGAAGTTTGAATTATGTCCCATTCCTTAAGAACGAATCCCGAAACATTGTTTGTTTAATTAGAGCGTTAAGAAGCTCTTTTTAAAAATACTAAAATACTTTATATGAGTAATAATTTCTGTTCGTTTTAAGTTTTTAGGTTGCTCCTTAATTTCAGTTGATAGAATTTGTTTTTTTCTTTAATTTAGACATAAAAACAGTATTAAGTGTAACCACCTCCGGAAATATATGCCCCCTATACCCAGATTTATACAAGAAAAATGTTTGTGTAATTTATATAGAATTTGCTTTTTTTGAATAAAAATACAAAGGGGAAGTTAATTTTCAAACTCTAGGAATCAATTTTCCTCTCTAGTTGACATCCCTGGAAATTTTAGTTAGTTTAAGGTTTCTGCCGGGATGATGCCAAGAATTCCTCAGATTTTTTTTTATATTCTTTCTCAAGCAATGCCCATGAATAAGTTAATAATTATAACTTTATTTTTTCAGTACTCTCAAATTTGAAATACGGTCGCTATGGGGAATAAGTCACAGCGTGATGTTAGTAGTAAGGCCCCAATTCGTTGAAAATATACCTGCACTTTCACAAGCCTGAGGCATGGATATGTGTGTATATTTTCAAGTAATTGGGTTACCAGGGCCATTTGCCTATTACAATGAACGATACTTACCTTACCAGACGGGTTTTCTGAGTTACACCCATTTTTTGGAGGTCAAACAGAGAGAGAGTGACGGTCACACTAACTACTTGATTAGTAGTTGGATTCGGATATAAGGTGTAATTTTCATTGTAATCTGGTTTGGTTCGTTATTGCGAGAGGCTTACTCAATTTACATCTTAGTGTTAACTGGGTGATCTAATTGCGTAGGTACTAAAGGAACAGTTGAAGGTGGAGAAAAAAAGGGGTAATTAGTGATTAGAGAATTTTAACAAGAAATGACCGAAAAGTGTTTTGGAGGAGATGGAATGAATGTGTACTGTATAATACACAAGTGATGATTTTCACAATGTTGTCAATTTTAAATAGTTTAGAAATAAAAAAATTAACAAGAAATGGCTGAAAAGTATTTTGAGGGAGGTGAGTTGCACGAGAGTTCAGTTAAATGCGGATTCAGTTACACGGGGATTAATTAAATGGGGTCGAGTTGCACGGAGGTTCAATTGTACCGGGTTTCGGGTATACAGGGGTTCAGTTCCCTGGGGGGCTCAGTTGTCCAGGGTTTCGGTTAGACAGGGGTTCAGTTACATGGGGGGTTCAGTTATTTTTTCTGATTTTGTGTGTTTTCGCAAGAAAATAACTGGTCTTTTAGCAAACTTAGCCATAGCTACCTGAAACTCTGCATAAATATCTTCATTTTTAATCTAATTGCGTAGGTACTAAAGGAACATTGAACATTTTTTTCTGATTTTGTGTGACCACCCGGTGCCCCAAAGACTCCTGAGCCTCCATTATAATACTTTTTAAGGTTTTATTATATCTTTTCAGAATAAATTATTATTTTAGGGAATTATTTCGGTGAAACAGTTAGAGACATTTTGAATGATGATTTTAGAAGAGGATTTGAGGGTGAAACTATGTGGTCGTTATAATACACAATCTCCATTTGAACAGTGTTGTGAGATCCCTTACCACAACCCCAAAGGGCTCCGATCCCTCCACACCAACCCCGAAGGAAGCCCCCGGTCCTCAAAGGTTCTCTGGGCTCCCAAAGGGCCCCCGGCACCCCAAAGACTCCTGAGCCTCTATTATAATACTTTTTAAGGCTTTATTATATCTTTTCAGAACAAATTATTATTTTAGGGAATTATTTCGGTGAAACAGTTAGAGACATTTTGAAAGATGATTTTAGAGGAGGATTTGAAGGTGAAACTCTGTGGTTATTATAATACACAAGATCCATTTGAACGGTGTTGTGAGGTCCCTTATCACAACCCCAAAGGGCTCCGGTGCCCCCCCCCCCACCCCCCAGGAACCCCCCGGACATCAAAGGTTCTCTGGGCCCCCAAAGGACCCCCGGCGCCCCGATGCCTCCTGAGTCCCCCATTATAATACTTTTTAGGGCTTTATTATATCTTTTCAGAACAAATTATTATTTTAGGGAATTATTTCAGTGAAACAGTTAGAGAGATTTAAAGAGATGATTTTAGAAGAGGACTTGAGGGTGAAACTCTGTGGTCGTTATAATACACAAGTTCCATTTGAACAGTGTTGTGAGGTCCCCTTACCACAACCCCAAAGGGCTCCGATCCCCCACAGCAACTCCGCAGGAACCCCCCCCGGTCCTCATAGGTTCTCTGGACTCCCAACGGGCCCCCGGCGCCCTAATGGCTCCTGAGTCCCCCATTATAATACTTTTTAAGGCTTTATTATATATTTTCGTTTAGGGAATTATTTCGGTGAAACAGTTAGAGACATTTTAAGAGATGATTTTAGAACAGGACTTGAGGGTGAAACTCTGTGGTCGTTATAGAATAAATATCTTCATTTTTAATCTAATTGCGTAGGTACTAAAGGAACATTGAACGTTTTTTCTGATTTTGTGTGACCACCCGGCGCCCCAAAGACTCCTGAGCCTCCATTATAATACTTTTAAGGCTTTATTATATCTTTTCAGAACAAATTATTATTTTAGGGAATTATTTCGGTGAAACAGTTAGAGACATTTTGAATGATGATTTTAGAAGAGGATGTGAGGATGAAACTCTGTGATCGTTATAATACAAAAGTTCCATTTGAACAGTGTTGTGAGGTCCCTTACAACAACCCCAAAGGGCTCCGATCCCCCCACACCAACCCCGTAATTTTTCTTAAATTCAGTTCTGATTTTTCTCAAAGAGATGAAAAATTTAAACTTCTTATTATATCTTTTCAGAACAAATTATTATTTTAGGGAATTATTTCGGTGAAACAGTTAGAGACATTTTGAAAGATGATTTTAGAGGAGGATTTGAGGGTGAAACTCTGTGGTCGTTATAAAACACAAGTTCCATTTGAACGGTGTTGTGAGGTCCCTTACCACAGCCCCAAAGGGCTCCGATCCCCCCACCCCAACCCCGAAGGAAGCCCCCGGACAGCAAAGGTTCTCTGGACCCCCAAAGGACCCCCGGCGCCCCGATGCCTCCTGAGTCCCCCATTATAATACTTTTTAAGGCTTTATTATATCTTTTCAGAACAAATTATTATTTTAGGGAATTATTTCGGTGAAACAGTTAGAGACATTTTAAGAGATGATTTTAGAAGAGGACTTGAGGGTGAAACTCTGTGGTCGTTATAATACACAAGTTCCATTTGAACAGTGTTGTGAAGTCCCCTTACCGCAACCCCAAATGGCTCCGATGCCCCCCCCCAACCCCCAGCGGAACCCCCCCCTCCCGGTCCTCAAAGGTTCTCTGGACTCCCAAAGGGCCCCCGGAGCCCCAATGGCTCCTGAGTCCCCCATTATAATACTTTTTAAGGCTTTATTATATCTTTTCGTTTAGGGAATGATTTCGGTGAAACAGTTAAGAGACATTTTAAGAGATGATTTAAAAGATGATTTTAGAAGAGGACTTGAGGGTGAAACTCTGTGGTCGTTATAGAATAAATATCTTCATTTTTAATCTAATTGCGTAAGTACTAAAGGAACATTGAACATTTTTTCTGATTTTATGTGACCACCCGGCGCCCCAAAGACTCCTGAGCCTCCATTATAATACTTTTTAAGGGTTTATTATATCTTTCAGAACAAATTATTATTTTAGGGAATTATTTCGGTGAAACAGTTAGAGACATTTTGAATGATGATTTTAGGAGAGGATTTGAGGGTGAAACTCTGTGGTCGTTATAATACACAAGTTCCATTTGAACAGTGCTGTGAGGTCCCTTACCACAACCCCAAAGGGCTCCGATCCCCCCACACCAACCCCGAAGGAAGCCCCCGGTCCTCTAAGGTTCTCTGGGCTCCCAAAGGGGCCCCCGGCGCCCCAAAGACTCCTGAGCCTCCATTATAATACTTTTTAAGGCTTTATTATATCTTTTCAGAACAAATTATTATTTTAGGGAATTATTTCGGTGAAACAGGCCCTCATAGGTGTCTGTTGTCTGAAACCTATAGTTTGGGATGAATAGTTTGCTATTTCAAGCTTTTCTGAGCTAAGGTTTCTTAGTATTTCATAGGTGTGTGTTGTCTGAAACTTATGATTTGAGGTATGTAATTTGCTATTTCTGACTTTTCATAACCAGATTTCTTAGTCTTTCGTAGGTATGTGGTGTCTGAAACCTATGATTTGGGATGTGTGGGTTGCTATTTTTTGACTTTTCTGAGCTGGATTTCTTAGCCTTTCGTAGGTGTGTGTTGACTGAAACCTATGATTTGGGAATGAGTGGTTTGCTATTTTTGACTTTTCTGAGTTAGATATCTTAGCATTTCATAGGTGTGTGCTTTCAGAAAATTATGATTTGCGAGGTGTAGTTTGCTTTTTGGACTTTTCAGAGCTAGGATTCTTAGTCCCTCATAGGTGTTTGTTGTCTGAAACTTCTAGTTTGGGATGAGTAGTTGGATATTTCAGACTTTTCTGAGCTAAGGTTTCTTAGTATTTCGTAGGTGAAGCTTCCACGTCAGTTTTAAGATCACCAAGACATAAAAAATTTAAAGTTCAGTTCTAATTTTTCCATAGAAGATAGGAAAAGTTATACTATTATTGTGATTATTTTCTATGAAGATAGAAAGTTTCAATTTAATTCTAAATTTTCTTAAATTCAGTTCAGACTTTTCTCAAAGAGATGAAAAAATTTAAAGTTCAATTTAAAATTTTCTCAACGAAGTCAAGGAAAGTTCAAGTTCCCTACCGAATTTTAGCAAAGAACACAATTCAAATCTAATTTATCCAGAGAAAATAAAAATATTCCACTTAAGTTCTTTATTTCACAAAGACATAAAGAAATTTAAAGTTCAATTCTAAATTTTTCAGTGGAAGATAGAAAAAGTAATACCATACTTGTGAATATTTTCACGGAAGATAAAAAGTTCTAGTTCAATTTTAAATTTTCTCAACGAAGTGAAGAAAAGTTCAAGTTCACTACTGAATTTTACCAAAGAACAGAATTCAATTCTAATTTATCCAGAGAAAATAAAAATCTTCCACTTAAGTTCTTTATTTCACAAAGACATAGAGACATTTAAAGTTCAATTCTAAATTTTTCAGTGGAAGATAGAAAAAGTAATACCATCCGTGTGAATATTTTCCCGGAAGATAAAAAGTTCTAGTTCAATTTAAAATTTTCTCAACGAAGTGAAGAAGAATTCAAGTTCTCTTCTGAATTCTACCAAAGAACACAATTCAATTCTAATTTCACCAGAGAAAATAAAAATCTTCCACTTCAGTTCTTTATTTCTCAGACATAAAGAAATTTAAATTTCAATTCCAAATTTTTCGGTGGAAGATAGAAAAAGTACTACCATACTTGTGAATATTTTCACGGAAGATAAAAAAGTTCTAGTTCAATTTAAAATTTTCTCAACGAAGTGAAGAAAAGTTCAAGTTCTCTACTGAATTTTACCAAAGAACACAATTCAATTCTAATTTCTCCAGAGAAAACAAAAATATTCCACTTAAGTTCTTTGTTTTACAAAGACATAAAGAAATTTAGAGTTCAATTCTAAATTTGTTGATGGAAGATAGAAAAAGTAATACCATACTTGTGAATATTTTCCTGGAAGATAAAAAGTTCTAGTTCAATTCAAAATTTTCTCAACGAAGTGAAGACGAATTCAAGTTCTCTTCTGAATTTTACCAAAGAATACAATTCAATTCTAATTTCACCAGAGAAAATAAAAATCTTCCAATTAAGTTCTTTATTTCACAAAGACATAAAGAAATTTAAAGTTCAATTCTAAATTTTTCGGTGGAAGATAGAAAAAGTAATACCATACTTGTGAATATTTTCTCGAAGAGATGAAAAATTTTAGATACTGTAACAACTTTTTAACAGAAGATAAAAAAGTTGAAGTTCTCTTCAGAATTTTACCAAAGAACATTATTCAATTCTAATTTCTCTAGAGAAAACACATATCTTACGATTAAGTTCTTTATTTCACAAAGACATAAAGACATTTAGAGTTCAATTTTAAATTTTTCGGTGGAAGATAGAAAAAGTAATACCATACTTGTGAATATTTTTCCGGAAGATAAAAAGTTCTATTTCAATTTAAAATTTTCTCAACGAAGTGAAGAAAAATTCAAGTTCTCTTCTGAATTTTACCAGAGAACACAATTCAATTCTAATTTCACCAGAGAAAATAAAAATCTTCCACTTCAGTGCTATATTTCACAAAGACTTAAAGAAATTTAAAGTTCAATTCTAAATTTTTCGGTGGAAGATAGAAAAAGTAATTCCATACCTGTGAATATTTTCTCGAAAAGAGGAAAAATTTTAAATACTGTCCCAATTTTTTCACAGGAGATAAAAAAGTTCAAGTTCTCTTCGGAATTTTACGAAATAACACAATTCAATTCTTATTTCTCCAGAGAAAATAAAAATCTTCCACTTAAGTTCTTTATTTCACAAAGACATAAAGAAATTTAAAGTTCAATTCTAAATTTTTCGGTTGAAGATATAAAAAGTAATACTATACTTGTAAATATTTTCCCGGAAAATAAAAAGTTCTAGTTCAATTTACAATTTTCTCAACAAAGTGAAGAAAAGTTCAAGTTCTCTTCTGAATTTTAATAAAGAACACAATTCAATTCTAATTTCACCAGAGAAAGTAAAAATCTTCCACTTCAGTTCTTTATTTCACAAAGACATAAAGAAATTTAAAGTTCAATTCTAAATTTTTCGGTGGAAGATAGAAAAAGTAATACCATACTTGTGAATATTTTTAAGGAAGATAAAAAGTTCTAGTTCAATTTAAAATTTTCTCAACGAAGTGAAGAAAAGTTCAAGTTCTCTTCTGAACTTTACCAAAGAACACACTTCAATTCTAATTTCTCCAGATAAAATAAAAATCTTCCACTTCAGTTTTAAGTTCCACAATGAAATAAAGAAATTTAAAGTTCTATTCTAAATTTTTAGATGAAAGATAGAAAAAGTAATACTATTAGCTCCTTTGTCTTATGGATTTACCCCTCAAATTTTAAAATTAGAAAATGAGTGACTCGTTCTATTATTAAAGACAATCGTTCAAACTCGTTCATCTAACCTCCAAAACAATAGGTTAGGTTAGGTATAAATAAATATTAATAAATAAAGATAACCTTATCTACATTTTTAAGTTAGGTTAGTTTAACTTATCATGAGCGCTCATGATAAGTTAACCTAACCTTTTCTGGCGAGTATGGTTAGGTTAGGTTAGGGTAGATTAAGTGGTTAGGTTAGATTAGGTTAGGTTAAGTTAGGTTAGGTTAGACTATGTACGCTTCACTTAGGTTAGCTTAGGTTAGGTGAGAGACAGGCAAACAGTTAGGTGTATGATTAGGTTAGGTTAGATTAGATTAAGTTAGGTAAGGCTAAGTTAGGTTAGGCTAGGTCAGTCTACGTACGCGCGCGTACGTAGGCTAACCTAGCCTAACCTAACTTAACCTAACTTAATCTAACCTAACCTAACCTAATCATACACCTAACTTTTTGCCTGTCTCTCACCTAACCTAAGCTAACCTAAGTGAAGCGTACATGGGCTAACCTAACCTAACTTAACCTAACCTAACATAACCTAACTTAATCTAGCCTAACCTAACCTATTCATACTCGCCAGAAAAGGTTAGGTTAACTTATAATGAGCGCTCATGATAAGTTAAACTAACCTAAATTAAAAATGTAGAAATGTTTATATTTATTTATTAATATTTATTTATAAATAAACTAACCTATTGTTTTGGAGGTTAGATGAACGAGTTTGAACGATTGTCTTCAATAATAGAACGAGTCACTCATTTTCTAATTTGGAAATTTGAGGGGTAAATCCATCAGACAAAGGAGCTAATAGTATTACTTTTTCTATCTTTCATCTAAAAACTTAGAATAGAACTTTAAATTTCTTTATTTCATTGTGGAACTGAAAACTGAAGTGGAAGATTTTTATTTTCTTTTGAGAAATTAGAATTGAAGTGTGTTCTTTGGCAAAGTTCAGAAGAGAACTTGAGATTTTCTTTTCTTCGTTGAGAAAATTTTATATTGAACTACAAATTTTTATTTTCCATGAAAATATTCGCAAGTCTGGTATAACTTTTTCTATCTTCCAACAAAAAATTTAGAATTGAACTTTAAATTTCCGAATATCCTTCTGAAATAGAGAACTGAAGTTGCAAAATTTTATTTTTTCTGGTGAAATTAGAATTGAATTGTGGTCTTGAGTAAAATTGGGAATAGAAATTGAAATTTTCTTCACTTTGTTAAGAAAATCGTAAATTGAAATAGAGCTTTTTATCTTCCGAAAAAATATTCAAAACCCTAGTCTCACTTTTTCTATCTTACACAGAAAAATTTAGAATTGAACTTTAAATTTCTTTATGTCCTTGTGAAATAAAGAACTTAAGTGGAATATTTTTATTTTCTCTGGAGAAATTAGAATTGAATTGTGTTCTTTGGTAAAATTCCGAAGAGAACTTGAACTTTTTATCTTCTGTGAAAAATTTGGAACAGTATTTTAAATTTTTCATCTCTTCGAGAAAATATTCACAAGTATGGTATTACTTTTTCTATCTTCCACCGAAAAATTTAGAATTGAACTTTAAATTTCTTTGTGTCCTTGTGAAATTTGGAACTGAAGTGGAAGATTTTGATTTTCTCTCGAGGAATTAGAATTGAATTGTGTTCCTTGGTAAAATTCAGAAGAGAACTTGAATTCTTCTTCACTTCGTTGAGAAAATTTTAAATTAAACTAGAACTTTTTTTCATCCAGAAAAATATTCACCAGTATGGTATTGCGTTTCCTATCTTCAATCGAAAAAATTAGAATTGAAATCTAAATTTCTTTATGTCCTTGTAAAATAAAGAACTTAAGTGTAGGATTTTTGTTTTCTCTAGAGAAATTAGAATTGAACTGTGTTCTTTGGTATAATTCTGTAGAGAACTTGAACTTTTCTTCACTTCGTTGAGAAAATTTTAAATTGAACTAGAACTTTTTTATCTTCCGTGAAAATATTCACAAGTATGGTATTACTTTTTGTATCTTCCACCGAAAAATTTAGAATTCAACTTTAAAGTTCTTTATGTCTTTGTGAAATAAAGAACTGAAGTGGGAGATTTTTATTTTCTCTGGTGAAATTAGAATTGAATTGTGTTCTTTGGTAGAATTCAGAAGAGAAATTGAATTCTTCTTCACTTCGTTGAGAAAATTTTCAAAGGAACTAGAACCTTTTATCTTCCGGGAAAATATTCACACGTATGGAATTACTTTTTCTATTTTCCAATGAAAAATTTAGAAATGAACTTTAAATTTCTTTATGTCTTTGTGAAATAAAGAGCTTAAGTGGAAGATTTTTATTTTCTCTTGATAAATTATAATTGAATTGGGTTCTTTGGTAAAATTCAGTAATGAACATGAACTTTTATTCAATTAGTTGAGAAAATTTTAATTTGAATTAGAACCTTTTATCTTCTGGGAAAATATTCACAAGTATGGTATTACTTTTTCTACCTTCCACTGAAAAATTTAGAATTGAACTTTAAATTTCTTTATGTCTTTGTGAAATAAAGAACTTAAGTGGAAGATTTTTATTTTCTCTGGATAAATTAGAATTGAATTGTGTTCTTTGGTAAAATTCAGTAGGGATCTTGAACTTTCCTTGACTTTGTTGAGAAAATTTTAAATTGAACTTTAAATTTTTTCATCTCTTTAAGAAAAGTCGGAACTGAATTTAAGAAAATTTATAATTAAAGTGAAACTTTCTATCTTCATAGAAAATAATCACAATAATAGTATAACTTTTCCTATCTTCTATGGAAAAATTAGAACTGAACTTTAAATTTTTTATGTCTTTGTGAACTTAAAACTGACGTGGAAGCTTCACCTATGAAATACTAAGAAACCTTAGCTCAGAAAAGTCTGAAATATCCAACTACTCATCCCAAACTAGAAGTTTCAGACAACAAACACCTATGAGGGACTAAGAATCCTAGCTCTGAAAAGTCCAAAAAGCAAACTACACCTCCCAAATCATAATTTTCTGAAAGCACACACCTATGAAATGCTAAGAAATAAAACTCAGAAAAGTCAAAAATAGCAAACCACTCATTCCCCAATCATAGGTTTCAGTCAACACACACCTACGAAAGGCTAAGAAATCCAGCTCAGAAAAGTCAAAAAATAGCAGCCCACACATCCCAAATCATAGGTTTCAGACGCCACATACCTACGAAAGACTAAGAAATCTGCTTATGAAAAGTCGGAAATAGCAAATTACATACCTCAAATCATAAGTTTCAGACAACACACACCTATGAAATACTAAGAAACCTTAGCTCAGAAAAGCTTAAAATAGCAAACTATTCATCCCAAACTATAGGTTTCAGACAACAAACACCTATGAGGGCCTGTTTCACCGAAATAATTCCCTAAAATAATAATTTGTTCTGAAAATATATATTAAAGCCTAAAAAAGTATGATAATAGAGACTAAGGAGTCTTTGGGGTGCCGGGGACCCCTGTGGGAGCCCAGAGAACCTTTGAGGAACGGGGGGTTCCTTCGGGGTTGGTGTGGGGGGATCGGAGACCGTTGGGGCTTTGGTAAGGGACCTCACAGCACTGTTCAAATGGAACTTGTGTATTATAACGACCACAGAGTTTCACCCTCAAATCCTCTTCTAAAATCATCATTCAAAATGTCTCTAACTGTTTCACCGAAATAATTCCCTAAAATAATAATTTTTTCTGAAAAGATATAATAAACCCTTAAAAAGTATTATAATGGAGGCTCAGGAGTCTTTGGGGCGCCGGGTGGTCACACAAAATCAGAAAAAATGTTAAATGTTCCTTTAGTACCTACGCAATTAGATTAAAAATGAAGATATTTATTCTATAACGACCACAGAGTTTCACCATCAAGTCCTCTTCTAAAATCATCTTTTAAATCATCTCTTAAAATGTCTCTAACTGTTTCACCGAAATAATTCCCTAAACGAAAAGATATAATAAAGCCTTAAAAAGTATTATAATGGGGGACTCTGGTGCCTTGGGGGCGCGGGGGGTCCTGTGGGAGTCCAGAGACCCTTTGTGGACCGGGGGGGTTCGTTGGGGTTGGGGGGGGGGGATCGGATCCCTTTGGGGTTGCGGCAAGGGGACCTCACAACACTGTTCAAATGGAACTTGTGTATTATAACGACCACAGAGTTTCACCCTCAAGTCCTCTTCTAAAATCATCTCTTAAAATCTCTCTAACTGTTTCACCGAAATAATTCCCTAAAATAATAATTTGTTCTGAATAGATATAATAAAGCCTTAAAAAGTATTATAATGGGGGACTCAGGAGGCATCGGGGCGCCGGGGGTCCTTTGGGGGTCCAGAGAACCTTTGCTGTCCGGGGACTTCCTTGGGGGTTGGGGTTGGGGGATCGGAGCCCTTTGGGGTTGTGGTAAGGGACCTCACAACACTGTTAAAATTGAACTGGTGTATTATAACGACCACAGAGTTTCACCTTCAAATCCTCCTCTAAAATCATCTTTCAAAATGTCTCTAACTGTTTCACCGAAATAATTCCCTAAAATAATAATTTGTTCTGAAAAGATATAATAAGAACTTTAAATTTTTCATCTCTTTGAGAAAAATCAGAACTGAATTTAAGAAAAATTACGGGGTTGGTGTGGGGGGATCGGAGCCCTTTGGGGTTGTTGTAAGGGACCTCACATCACTGTTCAAATGGAACTTGTGTATTATAATGACCATAGAGTTTCACCCTCAAATCCTCTTCTAAAATCATCATTCAAAATGTCTCTAACTGTTTCACCGAAATAATTCCCTAAAATAATAATTTGTTCTGAAAAGATATGATAAAGCCTTAAAATGTATTATAATGGAGGCTCAGGAGTCTTTGGGGCGCCGGGTGGTCACACAAAATCAGAAAAAATGTTCAATGTTCCTTTAGTACCTACGCAATTAGATTAAAAATGAAGATATTTATTCTATAACGACCACAAAGTTTCACCCTCAAGTCCTCTTCTAAAATCATCTCTTAAAATGTCTCTAACTGTTTCACCGAAATAATTCCCTAAACGAAAAGATATAATAAAGCCTTAAAAAGTATTATAATGGGGGACTCAGGAGTCATTGGGGCGCCGGGAGCCCTTTGGGAGTCCAGAGAACCTTTGAGGACCGGGGGGGGGTTCCTTGGGGGTTGGGGTGGGGGATCGGAGCCCTTTGGGGTTGTGGTAAGGGGACCTCACAACACTGTTCAAATGGAACTTGTGTATTATAATGACCACAGAGTTTCACCCTCAAGTCCTCTTCTAAAATCATCTCTTAAAATGTCTCTAACTGTTTCACCAAAATAATTCCCTAAAATAATAGTTTGTTCTGAAAAGATATAATAAAGCCTTAAAAAGTATTATAATGGGGGACTCAGGAGGCATAGGGGCGCCGGGGGTCCTTTGGGGGTCAAGAGAACCTTTGCTGTCCGGGGGCGTCCATCGGGGTTGGGGTGGGGGGATCGGAGCCCGTTTGGGTTGTGGTAAGGGACCTCACAACACCGTTCAAATGGAACTTGTGTATTATAACGACCACAGAGTTTCACCCTCAAATCCTGCTATAAAATCATCTTTCAAAATGTCTCTAACTGTTTCACCGAAATAATTCCCTAAAATAATAATTTGTTCTGAAAAGATTTAATAAAGCCTTAAAAAGTACTATAATGGTGGCTCAGGAGTCTTTGGGGCGTCGGGAGCCCGTAGGGAGCCCAGAAAACCTTTGAGGACCGGGGGGCTTCCTTCGAGGTCGGTGTGGAGGGAACGAAGCCCTTTGGGGTTGTGGTAAGGGATCTCACAACACTGTTCAAATGGAACTTGTGTGTTATAACGACCACATAGTTTCACCCTCAAATCCTCTTCTAAAATCATCATTCAAAATATCTTTAACTGTTTCACCGAAATAATTCCCTAAAATGATAATTTATTATGAAAAGATATAATAAAACCTTAAAAAGTATTATAATGGAGGCTCAGGAGTCTTTGGGGCGCCGGGTGGTCACACAAAATCAGAAAAAATGTTCAATGTTCCTTTAGTACCTACGCAATTAGATTAAAAATGAAAATATTTATGCAGAGTTTCAGGTAGCTATGGCTAAGTTTGCTAAAAGACCAGTTATTTTCTTGCGAAAACACACAAAATCAGAAAAAATAACTGAACCCCCCATGTTACTGACCCCCTGTATAACCGAAACCCCGGACCACTGACCCCCCCATGTCACTGAACCCCTGTATAACCGAAACCCTGTACAAGTGAACCTCCGTGCTACTCGAACCCATTTAACTAATCCCCGTGTAACTGAATCCGCATGTAACTGAACCCTCGTGCAACTCAACTCCCTCAAAACACTTTTCAGACATTTCTTGTTAATTTTTTTTTTTTCTAAACTATTTAAAATTGACAACACTGTGCAAGTCATCACTTGTGTATTATACAGTTCACAATCATTCCATCTCCTCCAAGACACTTTTCAGTCATTTCTTGTTAAAATTATACAATCACTAATTACCCCTTTTTTCTCCACCTTCAACTGTTCCTTTAGTACCTACGCAATTAGATCACCCAGTTAACACTAAGATGTAAATTGAGTAAGCCTCTCGCAATAACGAACTAAACCAGATTATAATGAAAATTACACCTTATATCCGAATCCAACTACTAATCAAGTAGTTAGTGTGACCGCCACTCACTCTCTCTCTGTTTGACCTCCAAAAAATGGGTGTACTTCAGAAAACCCGTCTGGTAAGGTAAGTATCGTTCATTGTAATAGGCAAATGGCCCTGGTAACCCAATTACTTGAAAATATACACACATATCCATGCCTCAGGCTTGTGAAAGTGCATGTATATTTTCAACGAATTGGGGCCTTACTACTGATGTTCCACAATCTGTGGTAATACTTCGACTTATCCTGTATCTTTACTTAGACAGCGCTATTGCGCTGCCTATGATTTTTGTTTTGGCTATATATAGCCCGCTGATATCAATGCTATTTATTAATATAAATCGGCAAACCCACAATCAAATCAATTTGATAGAAATTCATAAATAACTTTCAATAAATCACCTGTATTAAAAGTTTAGTAGAACGAATTAAGTTTTACAAAGTCAAAATCCATTCAAAATTACGAGCAAATGAATAGCGCGATACCCAGGGCTATTAGAATAGAGCTTGAGTCAATCATGAGCTTGAGCATCCTGTGCTTGCGTGGGGTTTAGGGGAAGTGGACGGGGAATATATACTGCAGAATTAGTGGTGAATCTGGCTGGAAAAAAGCCAAGAGTATATGACATTTACCTTCGCCCACCCGAAAGGTTGTTTACCCTATACTACTGTCGTCAACAGCAGCTCATTGCTGACAATTTTAGTAAAAGCCAAGCACCAGCATTTAAATGTATGATTGTTTAATGTGTGTTTATTGTTTATAATGTGTTATGTAATGTTTTAAATTCACCAAGTAGCGTGTTTGTTGAATAATTACTTTTCTTGATACCGCTTGTATAGAACCTACTTCAATAGCACCCCCTCGTGCCCCCCAATAAAAATGATGTAGGTACGCGGCACGCCCCTAGCTAAGCATGAATGTGAGTTAGACTTTAAACAATAGGCCTACCATTTACCTTTCAAACATTACCGTTGAAAGGGATTCTGTATTTCTAATATAAATTAAAAAAAAGATTATTTATTTTTTTACTGCATGTTCTAAATACAGCTTGTAAAAGCGGTTGTGAGTGAAGACATTTGTTCTCTCTTTTTCCCGCCTAATTTCACTGATCATCAAGAGTTTGATAATAAAGAAATAATATCAACTTCTGCTACGTGTATTATGTTTATCCTTTTGTTTTTATATAGTTTGATACTCAACCCAGGTACTACACAGAATCCTGTTGTTTGTTTTTTTTTTTTGGGGGGGGGATTTGTTGGTGGGGGACAACTTCAAAAAAGGGGCCGAAAATTGGCAAATTACAAGGAGAATAAGGAACTGTTACGCAATTCATAATAAACTGAATATTTAAGGGGTTGGAGAGGGGCAAGCTCCTGCCCCTCCACCCTTATGTATATGCCTTGGACTAATGCTCAAATTTAAGCTTTTTGTAAGCATGTTAAATTGCGATTGCAATCTTTAGTTTTTTTCCTGAAACATATGTTGGCTAATAAAGGTGTTCACTTCCTTACTTCATGCCTGCATTCATTTTGCGGATATACCCCGAATTACGTAGTAGCGTAACTCGGGCTTTTTTCTAGTTAATTCCCGCGCAGAAGGTGTTATTAAGACTGAGGTGCATGGCTGTGCAACAATGGAACACATTCCTTGACATGTGTTTTAGTCTATTCCATGTGTTTTAGGACGTGCTTTTAATCCTGATCCACTACTGTATAAGTAAAGGTATTTTATGAGATTGCTAAACCCAGATCAGTGTCTCTCAAAAATTTTAAACCAGGGCTCAGTGACTTAAACCACGAAAACGTAGGGAGGAGGCATACAAATTTTTTCAAGATCTAAAGGGAGCGGGTAATTCCTTATTTTTTAGTTTTTCACTGACAGTACTAAATAAAGTCATTCTCAATTAAATAACCCTCAAAAATCATTTTCCAGAATGTAGGGGGTAGTTTAGGGGGGAATTGGCCCTTCTCCAATTGAAGATCCCGTGTGGCCCTGGACGATGGTTTAAAAATTTGTTGGTCCAACTTATGGAAAAAAATTACTTACGAATTTTATTATCTTTATATTCAGTTATTTGTCTGCTTATTCTACATGCCAGAATTTTAAAATAGTTCTACAACAAGAACAGACTAATAAGTAATCCAAATTTGAACATGTATATTCATATAAACTAGCTTATAGTAAAACAGGTAAAATTATTTTCCACATATATTGTCTTTAGTACTAGAGATTGTTTTGTCATTGCACAATGTCTCAAACTAGGGGGTAATGATGTGTGAAATCAGGTTTGACATCTAATCTGTTTTGATTTTATTATTTTTCACTAAGGTTAAATGTTTCCTCCTTTTCGATTTTGACCAAAAAAGCAAGAAGTCACCAACTTTCAGCCGTCTGGTGTAGGCTACAGATCGGAGCGCTACGCGTGCCGCACAGTTCTGACACACGCGGCACAGTCCCCGTGATGCAAACTACAGCTGCACCACGCTTGGCACACATCCCCTGTTGCACATGATTTCTGAAAATCTGTGACCCTTCAACAAAACGTATACTTAATCTTTATGTTATTTGAAGGATAATCTAGTAGTCTTCAAAATTATCTATTAGCTCAGAAAAGACTCTTCAATAAACAAAGATAGGGTTTCTAGTTGTAAATCTCCCCCATTATAGTCTCCATGGGTTTCAATTTTTCTATGTAACGTTTCAAAAAGTTTAACATTTCCCTTTGAAACGGGTTGCTACCTCAAACTCAATTATTTTAAATGTCGTATTGACTTTTGCATATACTTTTAAAGCATTAAAGTTCAATTCATCAAACGTAGCAAATATATCGCACAGATGAGTACTTTTATCGACTAATCTAAATCAGGGGATCAAACAGTTCGTGATAACGAGCTGTAAATAAAGAGTGACATGGCTCTATAGTAACGGAAAACTCTAAAAATAATAGTGGAAAATTCTATAAACTCTAAAAAATGGTATTGTGATATCAATAGACATATCAAAAGAATCAGCTTATTATATTGACTCCAAATATATAAGATTTGGGTACTTCCGCATTAAACGTACTGTTTTATATACTGTAAAGGAATGTCAAACTGGAGATGCTACAGCCTACAGATACCGGGACAGATACCCGCCAGACTGGTTATTTCAAGACACCCCTATCAAGAATTAGAATACAAAGAGTAGTATTCATTGCGTATACGGTATTTAAACTGTTATTTTTTGGGGTTTAGGGGGGGAGAAGATACCTAGGTTAGGTTAGGTTGCGTATTTAATATATGGTATGCTTTACCCAACACCACCCCCCTAATGTGCAAATATATAGCCCAAATTTGTTTCTAAACTATTATATATTCATCATATTTTAACTTATGTCATTAGCATTAACCAAACTTGACTTCTTTAGCATTAGATAAAAGAGTACGTTTAATGTGCAAGTACCAAGATTTGTTATACTTAGTGTTACCCATCAAATGAGCCTGAGAAAATTTGCCTGATGTTTGAAAAAGGGGTGAAATACGCCCTAAAAGTAAAAGAATCCTAATTAAAATCACACAGTCAAATTAAGCATAATTATTAGAAAACCCTACTGTAGAGGTTTGAAACTCCTATCTGCAAGAATACGGAATTTTGTATTTTTGCCAGAAGAAAGATGAAGGGTGTGTGTTTATTTGTTTTTTCCCCAGGAATGATCGTATCGAACCAATGGTTCTAAAATATTGGGAGGGGCGTCATTTGAACGATAATAAAAGTTCTAGTGCACTTTTTAAGTGACGAAAAAGATCGGATGGTAACTAGCCCCCCTCCAACGACCCTTTTATCCCAAAATCGTCCAAACAAAATTTAGAGAGAGCCATTTTGTTTAACATAGTTGAAAGGTTTTACAACCATGTCTTTAAAGATAACATGGCCCCCCACAGCCCACGGGGAAAGGTCTTTAAGTTAAACAATTTGCCCATTGTTTGCGTTAATATTTGTTATTGGTAAGTTTGCATATATTTTTCGGTTGGGGAGGGGGTGGGGTAATTTTTAGCTAGGGAGGATTTCAACGGAGAAAATTTCTAATGGGGAGGGAAGTTCCCAGGTGGTGAACTTTTCTGAGGAAAGTTTACACTGGGGGAATTTACCGAAGGTCTTATACGAAATTATTTTTATTTGTCTTACTGTATCTTCTCTGATTCAATTTTACGTGTGGAGATGTTAAGGGTTATTGTCCACGGTAAATTTTCACTGGGATCGAATTATCTAGACGATATTTCCGCGGGGAGAAGGGATTCTTCCGTGGAGGTGGAGCCGGATTTCTCGGCATTACTTAAAAAAAAACATCAGAAATTTTATTAAAAAACAAGATTTTTCAACTGAAAGTAAGGAGCAACATTAAAATTTAGAACAAACAGACATTATTATGTATATGAAGGGGGTTGGCCCCACCTCAACACCTTGCTATAAATGCTAAATCTTGAATTTTGTCCGAGATCGTTAATACAGACTCCTGAAACACAAGGGTTGTTTAATTTGAACAAAAAGGTTTTTTGTACTAAAAAACCTTAGCGTGAAGATTGAGGTGTTGAAGTGGGAAGAGCCATTGACTTTCAGCTTCTCCAACATCCCTCTGACCCTTCCACCACCAGTTGTTTTGTAAAATGGCAAACATGGTCCACATTGTTTAAACAATATCGTTCAATTATTTAATTTGTAGATTTAACAACCAAAGAGGATCAACAGCCCCTCTACCATTCCCTCCCCCCTGCCAGGCCTCTCCCACGTCTCGCTTTCAAGAAAAAAATTTGCGCATGTTGCATCTTGTTTGAATCAGAATCAAGCATGGATTTTCAACCCGTATGATTGAGGGACCACCATGGCCTCTTTAATAATTAGCCCCCTCTCCAACTTTTTAGTAAAAAATAGGAATGCCGAATCTTGTTTGAGCTGGATTCAAGAAAAGATTTTCAATCAAATCATTCAAGTTCCTACCCCGTATCATTTTGTCCACTGTTTTTGCCGAAAGGAAGGCATGTTTTACCTTGATTGAATCGAAATCATACAAAGATTTTCTACCTATGCTGTAGGAGGCATAAAGTGAGAGCCAGGCCAGTATAGTCCAAGGTACCATTTCTGAGAGTCCTATGTACCAAACAGGTTTTTACCTATTAGCCAAGTTTTAAAAAAAACAAAAAACCTACTAATCAACTTACAGATGAATGACCACGGATTTAACCTAAAAAAAACAAACTTGTATATCAGGAACTAAAAATCTACATGCATTCCATTTTTGGAACTAGGAGCGAGATTGTGTGACGCTATAAGACTGGTTTCGTTTCATGGGTTCATTAATAGAAGGACTATTGTTTTTTGAAAAGGGTAATTATTTCTTTAGTTTACGAGATTTGCGAATTTTTTGCGAAAAGATATTTGCGTAAAGGTATTGCGATGGTTAAGAATGCCTCACGGGTAATTAAAGAATGGAATGCTTGCATCAACAATACAAAGAATATGCTATTATACTTAATAGATTTGACGCAGGAATGGGATGCTATAATTAGAATGATTTTAAGTTGAAAAATTGTGACGTAAAAATAACTCAGTTATTTGCTTGCGTGTATAAGAATTCCCATGTTATTTGCTTGCTTGTATTTTGTGTTAAAATAAGTAGTTTTTATATCTTTTAAAAGAGCTTTAAGGGGTTTGAGAGACTCAGTTGCCTAATTCCGTGTGATTTTTCTTTACTTGATGGTCATTAAAAACGAAGTTTTTGTGTTAAATAAGTAGTTTTTTTATCTTTTAAAAGAGCTTTAATGGGTTTGAGAGACTCAGTTGCCTAATTCCGTGTGATTTTTCTTTACTTGATGGTCATTAAAAACGAAATTTTTGTGTTAAATAAGTAGTTTTTGTATCTTTTAAAAGAGCTTTAAGGGGTTTGAGAGACTCAGGTGCCTTATTCCGTGTGGTTTTCCTTTACTTGTTTGTCAATAAAATCTAAATTTTTGTGTTAAATATGTTGTTTTTGTATCTTTTTAAAAGAGCTTTACGGGATTTGAGAGAGTCAGTTGCCTAATTCAGTGCGATTTTTCTTTACTTGCCGGTAATTAAAAAATAAATTTTTGGCGTATAGAAGAATTTATTGTATCTTTCAAAAGAGCTTTACAGGGTTTGAGAGACTCAGTTGCCTAATTCCGTGTGATTTTTCTTTACTTGATGGTCATTAAAAACGAAATTTTTGTGTTAAATAAGTAGTTTTTGTATCTTTTAAAAGAGCTTGAAGGGGTTTGAGAGACTCAGTGGCCTGAGTCCGGGTGGTTTTTCTGTACTTGTGTGTAATTAAAATCGTAATTTTTTTGTTATATATGTAGTTTTTGTATCTTTTAAAAGAGCTTTACGGGGATTGAGAGACTCAGTTGCCGGATTCCATGTGGTTTTTTTTTATTTGGTGGTCATAAAAAACGAAATTTTTGTGTTAAATAAGTAGTTTTTGTATCTTTTAAAAGAGCTTTAAAGGGTTTGAGAGACTCAGTTGCCTGATTCCATGTGGTTTTTCTTTACTTGATGGCCATTAAAAACGAAATTTTTGTGTTAAATAAGTAGTCTTTGTATCTTTTAAAAGAGGTTTACAGGGTTTGAGAGACTCAGTTGCCTAATTCCGTGTGGTTTTACTTTACTTGGTGGTCATTTATATCGAAATTTTTGTGTTTATTTATTAGTTTTTGTATATTTTAAAAGAGCTTTACGGGGATTGAGAGACTCAGTTGCCGGATTCCATGTGGTTTTTTTTTACTTGGTGGTCATTAAAAACGAAATTTAGGTGTTAAATCATTATTTTTTGTATCTTTTAAAATAGCTTTAAGAGGTTTGAGAGACTCAGTTGCCTCATTCCGTTTGTTTTATTTTTTAATTGGTGTTCATTTGTTGTATCTTTTAAAATAGCTTTACAGAGTTTGAGAGACTCAGTTGCCTAATTCCGTGTGGTTTTACTTTACTTGGTGGTCATTAAAAACGAAATTTGTGTGTTAAATAAGTAGTTTTTGTATCTTTTAAAAGAGCTTTACAGGGTTTGAGAGACTCAGTTGCCTAATTCCGTGTAGTTTTTCTTTACTTGGTGGTCATTAAAAACGAAATTTTTGTGTTAAATAAGTAGTTTTTGTATCTTTTAAAAGAGCTTTACGGGGATTGAGAGACTCAGTTGACGGATTCCATGTGGTTTTTATTTACTTGTTGGCCATTAAAAAATAAATTTTTGTGTTAAATAATTATTTTTTTTATATTTTTAAAGAGATTTTAGGGGTTTGAGAGACTCAGTTGCCTGATTCCGTGTGGTTTTTCTTTACTTGGTGGTCATTAAAAACGAAATTTTTTGTGTTAAATAAGTAGTTTTTGTATCTTTTAAAAGAGCTTTACAGGGATTGAGAGACTCAGTTTTACCTTGTCACAGTTACATTTTCTTGATTTTTCAAAGTTCATTTTGAATTTCTTTCGTTGAAATGCAAGAGTTGGAATATTTCAGTAGTGTTTGGTTGTGGTTTACCTTGTCACAGTTACATTTTCTTGATTTTTCAAAGTTCATTTTGAATTTCTTTCGCTGAAATGCAAGAGTTGGAATATTTCAGTAGTGTTTGGTTGTGGTTTACCTTATTACAGTTACATTTTCTTTATTTTTCAATGTTCATATTGAATTTCATTCGTTGAAATGCAAGAGTTGGAATATTTCAGTAGTGTTTTGGTGTGGTTTACCTTGTCACAGTTACATTTTCTGTATTTTTCAAAGTTCATTTTGAATTTCTTTCGCTGAAATGCAAGAGTTGGAATAGTTCAGTAGTGTTTGCTTGTGGTTTACCTTGTCACAGTTACATTTTCATGATTTTTCAAAGTTCATTTTGAATTTCTTTCGATGAAATGCAAGAGTTGGAATATTTCAGTAGTGTTTGGTTGTGGTTTACTTTGTCACAGTTACATTTTCTTGATTTTTCATAGTTCTTGTGGTAGTTCTTTATATGATTTTCTAGATTTGGAATAGTTAAGTAGTGTTTGTTTTTGGTTTAGCTTGTCACATTTACATTTTCTTGATTTTTCAAAGTTCATTTTGAATTTCTTTAGTTGAAATGCAAGAGTTGGAATATTTCAGTAGTGTTTGGTTGTTGTTTACCTTGTCACAATTACACTTTCTTGATTTTTCAAAGTTCATTTTGAATTTCTTTCGCTGAAATGCAAGAGTTGGAATATTTCAGTAGTGTTTGGTTGTGGTTTATCTTGTCACAGTTACATTTTCCTGATGTTTCAAAGTTTATTTTGAATTTCTTTCATTGAAATGCAAGAGTTAGAATATTTCAGTAGTGTTTGGTTGTGGTTTACCTCGTCACAGTTACAGTTTCTTGATTTTTCAATGTTCATTTTGAATTTCTTTCATTGAAATGCAAGAGTTGGAATATTTCAGTAGTTTTTGGTTGTGGTTTACCTTGTCACAGTTACATTTTCTTGATTTTCCAAAGTTCATTTTGGATTACCTGCGTTGAAATACAAGATTTGGAATATTTCTGAAGTTTTTGTTTGTGGTTTACAATGCCAAAGTTATATCCTCTTGATTTTTCAAAGTTTATTTTGAATTTCTTTAGTTTAAATGGAAGAGTTGCAATATTTAAGTAGCGTTTGTCTGTTATTTAACTTGTCACATATACATTTTCTTGTTTTTTCAAAGTTCATTTTGAATTTCTTTCTTTGAAATGCAAGAGTTGGAATATTTCAGTATTGTTTGGTTGTGGTTTATCTTGTCACAATTACATTTTCTTGATTTTTCAAAGTTCATTTTGAATTTCTTTCGTTAAATGCAAGAATTGGAATATTTCAGTAGTGTTTGGTTGTGGTTTACCTTGTCACAGTTACATTTTCTTGATTTTTCAAAGTTCATTTTGAATTTATTTCGTTGAAATGAAAGAGTTTGTATATTTCACTATTTGTTTTGTTTTTTCGTACTTGTCACTTTTTCAATTTATTGATATATAACTTTTATTTTT
The DNA here is from genome assembly GCF_049724085.1 of Artemia sp. Qi Xiang Cuo. Lineage (NCBI taxonomy): Eukaryota > Metazoa > Arthropoda > Branchiopoda > Anostraca > Artemiidae > Artemia > Artemia sp. Qi Xiang Cuo. The sequence continues at coordinate 15,192,333 of NC_142796.1, forward strand.
TTATTTCTTTCTCTGATATGCAAGAGTTGGAATAGTTCAGTAGTGTTTGGTTGTGGTTTACCTTGTCACAGTTACATTTTCTTGATTTTTCAAAGTTCATTTTGAATTTCTTTCGTTGAAATGCAAGAGTTGGAATATTTCAGTAGTGTTTGGTTGTGGTTTACCTTGTCACAGTTACATTTTCTTGATTTTTCAAAGTTCATTTTGAATTTCTTTCGCTGAAATGCAAGAGTTGGAATATTTCAGTAGTGTTTGGTTGTGGTTTACCTTGTCACGGTTACATTTTCTTGATTTTTCAAAGTTCCTTTTGAATTTCTTTCGTTGAAATGCAAGAGTTGGAATATTTCAGTAGTGTTTGGTTGTGGTTTACCTTGTCACAGTTACATTTTCTTGATTTTTTAAAGTTCATTTTGAATTTCTTTCGCTGAAATGCAAGAGTTGGAATATTTCAGTAGTGTTTGGTTGTGGTTTAACTTGTCACAGTTACATTTTCTTGATTTTTCAAAGTTCATTTTGAATTTCTTTCGTTGAAATGCAAGAGTTGGAATATTTCAGTAGTGTTTGCTTGTGGTTTACCTTGTCACAGTTACATTTTCTTGATTTTTCAAAGTTCATTTTGAATCATTCAAGAAACATGATTAAACACATTTTTAAACTACACGCTATTTGCTCGCCTTTCCCTGACACCTTTCCACACGAGCGGGGATTCCCCGCTGGTTCCTACACATTGCAAAAAAGTGAGCAGTACGAAAACTCCACGTTTTTAACCAGACTGGTTTCTTAGGCAACACACCCACAGAGATGACACACACACACATAGAGACGAGACCTGCACAGACACGACACACAAACCGAGTCATAGTGAGAGAGAGATCCAAAAAGTTGGGTTGATCTAGGTTCACTTAGAGTGGCGCGCCACTCTAAGTGAACCTAGATCAACCCAACTTTTGGATCTCTCTCTCACTATGACTCTGTTTGTGTGTCGTGTCTGTGCGTGTCTCGTCTCTATGTGTGTGTGTCATCTCTGTGGGTGTGTTGTCTAAAAAACCAGTCTGGTTGAAAACGTGGAGTTTTCGTACTGCTCACTTTTTTGCAATGTGTAGGAACCAGCGGGGAATCCCCGCTCGTTCGGAAGGGTGGCAAGGAAAGGCAGGCAAATAGCATGTAGTTTAAAAACGTGTTTAATCACGTTTCTTGAATGATTCAAAATGAACTTTGAAAAATTAAGAAAATGTAACTGTGACAAGGTAAACGACAAGCAAACACTACTGAAATATTCCAAATCTTGCATTTCAACGAAATAAATTCTAAATGTACTTTGAACTATCTAGAAATTGTAACTGTGTCAAGGTAAACCACAACCAAACACTACTGAAATATTCCAACTCTTGCATTTCAACGAAAGAATTTCAAAATTAACTTTGAAAAATCTATAAAATTTATCTGTTACTAGTTAAAACACAACCAAACAATAGTGAAATATTCCAACTCTTGCATTTCAACGAAAGAAATTCAAAATTAACTTTGAAAAATCAAGAAAATGTAACTGTGACAAGGTAAACCAGAACCAAACACTACTGACATATTCCATCTCTTGCATATCAACGAAAAAAATTCAAAATGAAATTTGGAAAATCAAGAAAATGTAACTGTGGCAAGGTAAACCACAACCAAACACTACTGAAATATTCCATCTCTTGCATTTCAACGAAAGAAATTCAAAATAAACTTTGAAAAATCAAGAAAATGTAACTGTGACAAGGTAAATCACAACCAAACACTACTGAAATATTCCAACTCTTGCATTTCAACGAGAGAAATTCAAAATGAACTTTGAAAAATCAAGAAAATGTAACTGTTACACTGAAATATTCCAACTCTTGCATTTCAGCGAAAAAATTCAAAATGAACTTTGAAAAATCAAGAAAATGTAAATGTGACAAGGTAAACCACAACCAAACACTACTGAAATATTCCAACTCTTGCATTTCAACTAAAGAAATTCAAAATGAACTTTTAAAAATCAAGAAAATGTAACTGTGACAAGGTAAATCACAACCAAACACTACTGAAATATTCCAACTCTTGCATTTCAACAAAAGAAATTCAAAATGAACTTTGAAAAATCAAGAAAATGTAACTGTGACATGGTAAACCACAACCAAACACCACTGAAATATTCCAAATCTTGCATTTCAACGAAAGAAATTCAAAATGAACTTTGAAAAATCAAGAAAATGTAACTGTGACAAGGTAAACCACAACCAAACACTACTGAAATATTCCAACTCTTGCATTTCAGCGAAAGAAATTCAAAATGAACTTTGAAAAATCAAGAAAATGTAACTGTGACAAGGTAAACCACAACCAAACACTACTGAAATATTCCAACTCTTGCATTTCAACGAAAGAAATTCAAAATGAACTTTGAAAAATCAAGAAAATGTAACTGTGACAAGGTAAACCACAACCAAACACTACTGAACTATTCCAACTCTTGCATTTCAGCGAAAGAAATTCAAAATGAACTTTGAAAAATCAAGAAAATGTAACTGTGACAAGGTAAACCACAACCAAACACTACTGAAATATTCCAACTCTTGCATTTCAACGAAAGAAATTCAAAATGAACTTTGAAAAATCAAGAAAATGTAACTGTGACAAGGTAAACCACAACCAAACACTACTGAAATATTCCAACTCTTCCATTTCAACGAAAGAAATTCAAAATGAACTTTGAAAAATCAAGAAAATGTAACTGTGACAAGGTAAACCACAACCAAACATTACTGAAATATTCCAACTCTTGCATTTCAACGAAAGAAATTCAAAATGAACTTTGAAAAATCAAGAAAATGTAACTGTGACATTTTAAAACATAAACAATCTATTATGAAATATTCCAAATATTGAATTTAATAGAAATAAATTCAAAATGAACTTTGAAAAATCAAGAAAATGTAACTGTGACAAGGTAAAACATAACAAAACACTACTGAAATATTCCATCTCTTACCTTTCAAAAAAAGAAATTCAAATGAACATTGTAAAATCAAGAAAATGTAACTGTGACAAGGTAAAACACAACAAAACACTACTGAAATATTCCAACTCTTGCATTTCAACGAAAGAAATTCAAATGAACTTTGAAAAATCAAGAAAATGTAAGTGTGTCAAGGTAAACCACAACCAAACACTACTAAAATATTCCAACTCTTGCATTTCAATGAAAGAAATTCAAAATGAACTTTGAAAAATCAAGAAAATGTAACTGTGACAAGGTAAACCACAACCAAACACTACTGAAATATTCCAACTCTTGCATTTCAACGAAAGAAATTCAAAATGAACTTTGAAAAATCAAGAAAATGTAACTGTGACAAGGTAAACCACAGCCAAACACTACTGAAATATTCCAACTCTTGCATTTCAGCGAAAGAAATTCAAAATGAACTTTGAAAAATCAAGAAAATGTAACTGTGACAAGGTATACCACAACCAAACACTACTGAAATATTCCAACTCTTGCATTTCAGCGAAAGAAATTCAAAATGAACTTTGAAAAATCAAGAAAATGTAACTGTGACAAGGTAAAACACAACCAATCACTACTGAAATATTCCAACTCTTGCATTTCAACGAAAGAAATTAAAAATGAACTTTGTAAATTGAAGTACCGTTACATTTGACAATTTAAACAACAAGCACACACTACTGAACTATTCCAACTCTTGCATTTCAGCGAAAGAAATTCAAAATGAACTATGAAAAATCAAGAAAATGTAACTGTGACAAGGTAAACCACAACCAAACACTACTGAAATAATCCAACTCTTGCATTTCAGAGAAAGAAATTCAAAATGAAATTTTAAAAATCAAGAAAATGTAACTGTGATAAGGTAAACCACAACCAAACACTACTGAAATATTCCAACTCTTGCATTTCAGCGAAAGAAGTTCAAAATGAACTTTAAAAAATCAAGAAAATGTAACTGTGATAAGGTAAACCACAACCAAACACTACTGAAATATTCCAACTCTTGCATTTCAACGAAAGAAATTCAAAATGAACTTTGAAAAATCAAGAAAATGTAACTGTGACAAGGTAAAACTGAGTCTCTCAATCCCTGTAAAGCTCTTTTAAAAGATACAAAAACTACTTATTTAACACAAAAAATTTCGTTTTTAATGACCACCACGTAAAGAAAAACCACACGGAATCAGGCAACTGAGTCTCTCAAACCGATTAAAGCTCTTTTAAAAGATACAAAAACTACTTATTTAACACAACAATTTCGTTTTTAATGGCCACCAAGTAAAGAAAAACCACATGGAATCCGGCAACTGAGTCTCTCAATCCCTGTAAAGCTCTTTTAAAAGATACAAAAACTAATTATTTAACACAAAAATTTATATTTTAATGACCACCAAGTAAGGAAAAATCACACGGAATTAGGCAACTGAGTCTCTCAAACCCTGTAAAGCTCTTTTAAAAGATACAAAACTAATTATTTAACACAAAAATTTCTTTTTTAATTACCACAAATTAAAGTAAAACAACACGTATTTTGGCAACTGCTTTTATAAAAATATTTAATGATATTTTAAAATATAAAAAAATTGACAACAACGAAAAAAAAAAAAAAACACGTACTCAGTCAACTGAGTCTCTCAAACCTCTTAAAGCTATTTTAAAATATACAAAAAATACTTATTTAACATCAAAATTTAGTTTTTTATGACCACCAAGTGAAGAAATACCACATGGAATCCGGCAACTGAGTCTCTCAATCCCCGTAAAGCTCTTTTAAAAGATACAAAAACTACTTATTTAACACAAAAATTTCATTTTTAATGACCACCAAGTAAAGGAAAACCACACGGAATTAGGCAACTGAGTCTCTCAAACCCTGTAAAGCTCTTTTAATAGATACAAAAACTACTTATTTAACACAAAAAATTCGTTTTTAATGACAATAAAGTAAAGAAATACTACAAGGAATTCGGCAACTGTGTCTCTCAAACCCCGTAAAGCTCTTTTAAAAGATGCAAAAACTACTTATATAAAACACAAAATTCGTTATTAATGACTACCAAGTGAAGAAAAATCACACGGACTCAGGCAACTGAGTATCTCAATCCCCGTAAAGCTCTTTTAAAAGATACAAAAACTACTTATTTAACACAAAAATTTCGTTTTTAATGACCACAAAGTAAAGAAAAACGACACGGAATCAGGCAACTGAGTCTCTCAAACCCCTTAAAGCTCTTTTAAAAGATACAAAAACTACTTATTTAACACAAAAATTTCGTTTTTAATGACCATCAAGTAAAGAAAAATCACACGGAATTAGGCAACTGAGTCTCTCCAACCCTGTAAAGCTCTTTTAAAAGATACAATAACTAATTATAGACCAAAAAAATGTCGTGATTATTGACACACAAGTAACCTAAAAACACACGGACTTAGGCAACTGAGTCTCTCAAACCCCGTAAAGCTATTTTAAAAGATACAAAAACTACTTTTTTAACACAAAAATTTCGTTTTTAATGACCATCAAGTAAAGTAAAAACACACGGAATTAGGCAACTGAGTCTCTCAAACACCTAAAAGCTCTTTTAAAAGATACAAAAACTACTTATTTAACACAAAAATTTCGTTTTTAATGACCATCAATTAAAGTAAAAACACACGGAATTAGGCAACTGAGTCTCTCAAACCCATTAAAGCTATTTTAAAAGATAAAAAAACTAATTATTTAAAACAATTATTTCTTTTTTAATGAAAATCAATTAAAGAAAAATCACTCTTAATTAGTCTACTGAGTCTATCAATCCCCTTAAAGCTCTTTTAAAAGATATAAAAACTACTTATTTTAACACAAAATACAAGCAAGCAAATAACATGGGAATTCCTATACACGCAAGCAAATAACTTAGTTATTTTTACGTCACAATTTTTCAACTTAAAATCATTCTAATTATAGCATCCCATTCCTGCGTCAAATCTATTAAGTATAATAGCATATTCTTTGTATTGTTGATGCAAGCATTCCATTCTTTAATTACCCGTGAGGCATTCTTAACCATCGCAATACCTTTAAGCAAATATCTTTTCGCAAAAAATTCGCAAATCTCGTGAACTAAAGAAGTAATTACCCTTTTCAAAAAACAATAGTCCTTCTATTAATGAACCCATGAAACGAAACCAGTCTTATAGCGTCACACAATCTCGCTCCTAGTTCCAAAAATGGAATGCATGTAGATTTCTAGTTCCTGATATACACGTTGTTTTTTTTAGGTTAAATCCGTGGTCATTCATCTGTAAGTTGATTAGCTGGTTTTTTTTTTTTTTTAAACTTGGCTAATAGGTAAAAAACTGTTTGGTACATAGGACTCTCAGAAATGGTACCTTGGACTATACTCAGGCCTATCCAACTTTCTCCTAGCGCCACTCAGTGCCAAATTTTCATCATAAAGGTATGTTGTACTTTGTGTGAACCGGACTCGCACACAGAATTTTAATTGTTACGATTACAGAACTATCTCTATGATCTCTATGATTAGGGGGCCTAAGCGGGCCTGAGGTCCCTGAACACCCCCGATCCATCAACTTCCAGCTTTTTCGCTGAACGGTGGACATATTCTATTATTTTAAAATTAAGAACATACAATAATTGCTAATCTGTATGATCTAAGCCACAAAAAAGGGCCAGTGGCCTTTCCAAATCCTCGTGCCTTTCCCAGCCAACAATTTGGCAAAAAGCTAGGATTTGTGAACCTTAATCGAAGCGATATCATGCAAGAATTTTCAATCAACCTTAACGGAGACAAAAACTGGACTGGTGGCTCCTCTAATACCACCGACACAACATGGTTTTTAGTAAAACGGTAGAGAAGCTTTTGATAATCCATCACATTGTAATTTTGGGACAAATACCTTGGGCCAATGGGACATCAGAATGGTACTTTTACTTGTCCTTGCAACAAACCTGGCTTTTTCCCCTGATTAAGATTCGAATATAGCACCTCAAATTTAGATGTTTGCGAGAACTTGAAATTGGTAATTGAGACGGGAACATGAGAATGGCGATTTCAGAGGAATAACTCCTCATACTTTTCATGAAAGTGCTCAGAATCATTTTAAATTATTAGTACGATTAACTAGGGCCAAGGGGATCGGGGAGAAGGATATTTAGACGTGTCTGCCACTTTGGAGCCCATTTACCTTCACTATTAAAGCACTCGAATTCGCTTAAAATTTGGTGGGCAGGTACCTACGACCAAAGAAACGTTAATTGAAGTTTAGATCGTTAATTTTCACACTCCACGTGACCCTCTGAAGAAAGCTTCAGAGCTCAGTTGTTCTAAGATTTCTCTTCTATCTTGGAGAGTGACTTGTGGGCCAGAATTGGCAAAGCTTGTTTATCTCTGTGGGTGAGGGGCTCCATGATGTAGTAATTGGTATACCTTAAAACCTTTGTGAATATATTTTACTCTAAGAGAACTTACCTTCATGCAAATTCTTAGGCAATTACTGTAAACAATAATGTGACGTAGTGACGTGGTTTTCCAATTATAGGTTAAATTTTTATGTGGCAATCACTGAGTGATAGAATCAAATCTTTCTTACAAAATACATCAAAAACAAGTAATAGGTGTATGTTTTAAGGCGAAGTAACGTAGCCTTAGCTCGTAAAAACTATGTTTAGAAACAGCATCAAAGATTGGGTTAGGTTTTATGTTTTAGAGCAAAGATTATGGCACTGACTAGGTGTATTTGAAAAGAATTATATTGATAGCATATCAGGAAAAGAGAAGAAAGTTGAAAACAGAGCATTTTTAGACCAAGTTTAAGGAACATACCATCCTTTTTTGTGTGTTTTATTGGAAACATTATTTTTGGGAAATACTATTTGTGAAGTGCTGAGGGTTGAAAACTATGGTGTTTAATCGATGGAAAAGAAACAAACCACAGTTTTTATCAAAAGCGTTGATCTTACAACGCTTTTGTCTACGAAGCAGACTAAAGATTTCTGAACACTTCCCGTTACCCTAGCCCCGAAAATGTCGTTTATCCTACTTTTTTTTGTCTTTAATAAAGTTTGTTGGAAAAATTGTGCTTTTAGCTTCCGAGTTTTAAATAAATGATCCTCTATTATATAGTTGTTTCTTTATTTTGTGTTATATAAATTTTTTTCAATTCAGTTTTACTCAGGGGCGTCAATTGGAGGGGGGCATATCTCTACTTAGATTCCCTCCTACTTATTGAAAAATACCTTTTTTAGTACTTTTACTGACAAAGTCTAAAAAATACCCCCCCCCCCCCGTACATTCTATGAACTGACCCCACTGGTTTTACTTGAACTGTTTCAGAAATCACCAGTTTTATTTATTTTAAGCTATTTAGGAAATACCAAAAGAGTTTTATCTTTTAGTATGATCCTGTTCGTATCATATTGACCTCATTTGGGGGGTACTTTAGTAAGGAATCTCTCCTAGCTCGATAAATTACTGGATAAGTTCGATCACTTGCTGTTGAGAGTACAGAACAAGGAAAAGTGGAGTAATAGATTTTTGTAAGAATAAACCTAACAGTCAGGAGTTATAAAAAGGATACCCACCCTGTTGTAGCAGAGTGGATTGATGCTCTGCTTCGCTATACGGGGCCCAGGGTTTGATCCCAGCCGCAGCAAGACTGGGCAACAAGTTTCCTACTTCTCCCTGTAAAAAAGACCCAGCAACTGAAGAAATATATTTGTTAGTTTAATTTTAGATTTACCTTCCTCGATGAAAAAAGAATAGATTTATTCCACTTTGATAGGAAATCCAATTTAAGAAGTTTGTATTTGCTGTGTTGTTCGAGGCCAGTTTTTAGATTTTACACTAGTGTATGGACGTTTAGATGGCTTATATATCCTGAAGAGGAGGAACAATCGTATTATCATATATTTTTAATTAATTACTTTTGCGAAAATTTAATTTTAACAAACAAGTGGCCAAAGGAAAAACTGCTAGTGCTTGATTTTTATTTTGCTCATACTATCACTGCCATCTATAATTGCTTTATTGATTTAGTTCAAAGCAATAAAAGCCAGTCTCCATTTGGCTGATTCTGCAAATCTGCACCGCCAATCTCCAAATTTTATTTCAATGAAGACTTCTTTTCCGGCTCTGCATTGGAAGTTTGCAGATACTACAACCTTCGACGTAGCTTTTTCTGCAAGATTGCAGAATGGCAGAATCTGCCAAATGGAGACTGGCTTTAAGAAAGCTTATAAGATGAAGAGACTTAGCGTTTTTGTACATTTCTAAATAGGAATAACCGTATTTATTCAAAACGAGCAAAAATTAACATAAATAGGGTTGACAACCCCCATGCCTTATCAAGGCCAGGACATAATTTGCACTTTACTGAAAAAAAAAATAAAAAAATATGACCGTGGATTGTTAGTTTAATATACGTATATTGACATTTATTCTTTAAAGTTTCAAGAACTTTTTCTTATTAAAGTCAAAAAGTGAAAACATTTAAAACTTATTTCGTTATCAATAAAGTGCATATTTTGTTCTGGTCTTGAGAAGGCATGGGGGTTGTCAGCCCTACAAAGGTTAATTTAGGCTTGTTTTGAGTTTCACTCCGTAATTTATTGTAATTTCTGTTCGTTTTTGGGTTTTATTTATTTTCTAGTGGTAATTTGTGGTAGTTTTACGCTTGGAAGACTATTTGACGTTAATTCTACTCATTTTTGGTTTAATGGAGCTCATTAGTTTTATATGAAAAACTTATTTGTGGAAAGTTTTTTAGATTACTTACATATAAAAGCCTAATAACTAGACCGTCTTTGACGTTTTTCTGAAAAACTATATGTATTTCGGATAGTTTCTTTATCATTTTACCGTTTAAAAATTATATACTGCTTAAACTATAGGCAAAATATTCGATTAAGCCATTCCAACATCCCCTAGTATTGCATAATGCCGTTTTAATTGCCTAAATTGATTAGTTTCTTAGGTAATTTTTGTTGAGGGTAATTTTTGGTGTTAAACAGAGCTGAAGCCACCCTGAGGCCTGTAGACACACATGAATATAAACGTGTCCTAATCCACCATTTTATTAAACTATTTCGTTTCTGTTATATTTTGTTGTAATGATTTTTTATATATACATAAATGCAGGTCAAGGTTATTTATTAAAAAGTGTTCTGTTTGTTATCAGAAAAAAATACCTCACAGATTAACACAACCAGATTTGTGTCTTTAATTTTATTTGCGTCATTTAGATTTTTTGCTTTGTCTTTGTTCCCTTAACCCCTTGTTGCACTATCTCCCTTTCTCCTTCATTCACCTTCTCATGAGCGCCTGAGAGTTTCAATTTTGTCCTATAAGTCATTGCCAATATATTGCAGATATGTTATTTTGGAGACCTAGATACACAAAGCGTCTCTTGATTTACCTGTCCACCTCCCCATGCTAAATGTGATATCTTTTTGGCTCCTCCAACCCTGTCTGAAAGTTTCAATTTGGTCCCCAAACACACTCCAGAGACACTACAGACTGCTTGAAAAATTGCTTGTACAGAGAATCGGTACCCTTGTTGTTTCCAAACTATACTGGAATAAACCTATCACCTATAAATATAAAACCTATCTGTCAACACTGGTTAAGTTACACAATTTATGGCAATTGTCCCTGGGGCCGTGGGGGAAGCTCACCCCAAAGGCAGACATATTAGGCCTTTCAACGCTATTGAAAAATTCCAGGATTTTGATCTAATATCATGGGACTTATAGCAGGGCATTGTTTTAAACGATTATTGTGATGCACTACTTACGATCCTTGTCCCCGGAGCTGTGGGGGTCTGGTCTTCCAAGGAGATATACTTGTTGGAGCTTTTTAGGATTTAAACTTGTCCTCCACATTCGGTTAGATGAAAACTACAACATATTAAAGTACAACCTTTTGACTATTTTGAGCAGAATGACTATCTCAAACTTTTAATCATGTGCCTTTGGGGGTTACGTGGGGAAGGGTAGCAAAAAGGGAAAAGGAGAGGCCTTGTTTCCCTCAAACCACTTTTTTCTTAAAATAGGACACTAGAACTTTCAATTTCCAATCAAAAGGGCCCTCTTGAAAGTTTCTACGACCACACCTTATATAGGAAGTGGCCAGGGAAAAATATATTGAAGCCTTATGGCTCTTAACTTTGGCAAAAGCTCTGTGCTGCCTTTGATTAGGTATTTTGTTCTGTTGCAAGCCTACATAGTATATATATTAATGTAATTATGCTGTAATTTAATCGATTATCTATCGTTTCAGTCGGCGGGAAAAAACATTCTTTATCTTTAAGGTTCAACTGAAGTCTTAGTAAGTAATCTTCATTTACTTAAGTTTAGTTAGTTAACTTTTATCTAATAACACTTCAAGTTAGTTAGACCTAAGAAACGATGAAATTACTTCTCCAGTGGTGGAGGGGACAACAGCACCAGTGGTGGATCCAGAGGGCGAGGGGGCCCCCCAGCGTAGTCTAAAGTAGTGTAATTTACTCAATTAACGCAAGTCTGCGTTAATTTAACTTGCTCCTAACGCAAGTTTATCGGATGAACCTATTTTGCCCCCCCCCCCAAAAAAAAAATTCTGGATCCACCCCTGAACAGCACGAACAGATCCGCCCCCTTTATTTTGAAAGGTAATAAAAAAACGAAAATTTCGTCACCGGACACGGGGACACTTTTTATTACTGAGTTAGTACTAGGTTTACCAGATATTAGTTTTAAATTGAGCATAATAGTTTAATTGAGCTGGATGCCAAAAGAGTTTTTGTGTTGTTTATTTGTATGCCAAGATTCTGACTACTTTTTTTTCTGAAGAATGAACTATAGTAAATTTTATTTCAAAAAACTAAATTTTCATTAGCTTTATCCACATATTGCTTTGTTTCACATTCTACTTTAGCTTTGGCTGGAAAATCAATCCTATTTTTCTTAAGATCGCAATTGTAGAAGGAAGTGCAGTCAAGATTATGTTTTAGAGGAAGAGATCCAAGTCATTTGGGATGGGGAAGCAGAGAGGTCCAAAACTCCAAAGTACCGACAAATGATTTTTTTTTTAATTTTAGATATATTACATTATTAAAACCAACACCTTTAGAATGCCAAGGGATGGGGGTCATTGTGCTCTTAACCCGAAATAATGTGTTCATCTAACATGGAAAGGTTTTATAGAATTAGGAGTTTTCCGAATTCCAAGCCAAAATATTGTTAAAATAGATTTTATGTATTTTGGCTCCTCCCTAACTCCATGTCACACAGCTCCCAGAGACAATGCCTCTCCCTCATACATTTCTATGTGCAAAATACTGCACTTAGGCTTTCATTTCGACCAAGTTCACCAGCACAAATGAAGATACTGAATTTGGCTGTGGGAAAATAATTTAATTTTCATTGTTTCTAATAATTTCAGTCATTTTATGCTACTAATATTTATTTTTAAGCATTGTTTGGCAAGGTAGCAGTGTAAATATTTCGTTGAAATTTCGGCAAGTGAAACTATACCTCAACGCCGACACACTTCACTTGGGATTTTTAAATCGACCATGTTCACCAGCACTTATGAAGCTAGCCAAATCAGACGCCGAATTTTTGTTTTAGTTTTCTATGTCTTAGATCATTTTAGTTGTTTTATCATGCTAATTTTCTTTTCATTTTTTTTTTTTTGAAAAGTTAAAATTGGAGAGCCAGGTAAGTGCTTTAAAACTAAAGAAGAAAAACCTGAAAGGTCCAATTGTTAATTTAGGCTCCTGAGCAGCCCAAATATTGAAAATCGCAGTGTATTATTTGAGTGTATATTTTGAGTCAGCAATGTAAAGATGTCGTTAAATTTTTGGAGCAGAAAAACTATCCAACGAGCCAGGACCAAAATCTAATTATAAAAAAGCAATCATGGCAGTGATATGAAATTGTAGTCTCAAAAAGTCAAAATGGTAATGTAAGTGCTATTGACTGTTTAACCTACTTATATAGAATTTGTACGGTTGACAACACCATATTTTAGCTCTGTTATGCGCAAGTCATAAAACGCTATTGTATGGGTGTTTTTACAATTTGGTTGCCAACAGTTGAAATATCTATGTAAGATAACAATGTAATTTATAATCATCAATTATTCATTTCCTGGAAGTATTATAGCTAGCTACCACTTTTTTCCCCGCAGTTAATGTCCGTTCCTTAAATGGGTAATAAAATCTTATATCGCGAACGTTTTACTAATGTTGGCAACATCTCTGATAACTAACAAAGTCTACTACCCAGTATGTTTGTGTACCTGCATTAATTTAGAAAAGCCTTTTCAACAAAGGAATGTTTTCAAAGAAAAATTAAGAGCTACATTAAACCCAAGGCAAGCAGAAATAAAGTCAAATATTAATTCAAGCGTAAAAGAAACGCAAATCACTGAAAATAAATAAATGGAAGCCAAACGAACAGAAATTGCAATAAATAATCCAGTAAATCTTAAAACAAACAGAACTCACAGCAAACACGGGTAGAGCTATGCCTTCTAAGGACTAGAACTTCATTTTCACTTTACGCCCATGCGCGTCCCTGCTGATCCGCCCTTTTGATAAACTGCATGCACATAGTGTGTTTTGATCGAATTCAACATCCCCCCAACATTCTCTGAAAGTTTGACTATGTCACCCTTTGTCCTTTTGGAGACCCAGGATCAAACATGTCCCCCTTTCCGAATAGCAAACCTATATGTAAACAACGGGCAACTTACATAAACTAGAATCCTTAAATATATACACCTTATAAACTTTAAACTTTATAAACTATAAACTATATAAACTTCAAGTCTTATAAATCTGTTCATTTTTTCTTGGATGTCTAACTTCCAACAAATTAAATTCAAAAAAGCCTAGTGCATTGTCAAATATGTGGGAGCAAAAGCTGAGCACAGGCAAAAGTTATATAAGAAATCAGGTAAAATATTGTCTTCTGTATGAGAGCCATATATATTTTCTGCAAGATACATATCCGTGTATCAGTTTCCACTTAACCAATTCAAACAATTAGATTTCATTTCACTGTCCTTGGTACTTTTGCCATGTCATAAGCGGAACTCATTCTCCTTGACTATACATCAGTATTTCCGTGGAGCTTTATACTCCGAGCAGAAGAATCTGCTGTCACCAATATAATGAACAGCTTCTCTCACCTCATTGAACTGCCGGAAAATAGCCCTCCGTCTGTAAAGGGAATCACACAGAATGTCTATCATTTTATTCTTATTAAAATCGTCGTCGATGCTGCCTATCTTAGCTCCTCTAAAATACCAAAATGCACAGCAAGTACTCCCCCTGTGCTGCACAACTTTATGCAAGATGAGATTTCAGGTCTGCAGTTATTTTAACGTGTTATAGTTTCCATTAAAACGAAGGTGGAGGGCTACCCTGCCTATGCCTAAGGAGTATTTTTAATGGCTGGAGAAACTGTCCAAGCAAGAAGAACCAAAGTTAGCCTGCCAAAGCAGATCAGCTTGTACTTTAAAGAGAGGTAGGAGCTTATAAAATATTAACTTCATAGAAATTCTTTTTTTTTTCTTTTACATAGTAAATAATTAAACCTGTTTTTATTGGACACAAGAAGAATTTCAGTTGTAATCAGTTGTACAATCTTAAAATTCTTTTTTTGTTATTTGGGTCCTGATTCCTTTTTATATTGAGTGAGATTGTGTTGTAATATTCAGTAATAACATTATCTTAAAATGCTCTATCTTAAATTGATTCTAGTTTACCATAATTACCTTTTTACGAGTCTCTATATTCAATTTGGTATCCGGAGCTGGTGCTGCGTGAACTACACCTTCTTAGCTACTTCACTTTTTGCATTTCACTGCATCTGCCAATCTTTGCCAATAATGCTGCACGCTTAATCTTTCTAATATTAATTTAAAACGCACCCTGGATCCTCAAAATTACAAAAATGCATTTTTTACCATTGCTCAACTCATACTTTCACACCGAACCAGGGGCGTCGTTTGGGGTAGCAAAGGGGGGGGATTTTCCCTCCCAATAATGTCGAAAAAAATATTATACATCCCATGCCCTTTGACTATCCAGATATGGACCCCTCTTGCCCCCCCAATAAAATACTGGAGATTTGTCCCTGCATCAAACTAACCTCTAACCTCACTTCCTCCCTAAGCCACCGTATTATTACCCTCGTGCATAGCATGAGTAACTTTAACGTGCTTACCTGCGATACCATACAAGAATTGGACCCTCACTAAAACTTTTTTATTGGCTAAAACAAATGCCTGTGTAATCTAAGAAACACAGGATTAAAGAAGTCTGATAATTCAGATGTTTCTAAGTTTTTCATCCAAGTGTGAAAATTTGGTTAACACATCATGGCCCGTTAATAAAACCACTGCATTCTTTTCTTAAACCTTAGTTTATAGCATCTCTTAGACTAAGAAATACATAATTCTATGAAATTACCTTTCTTCAGAAATTAACCCAATGCGTCTATGATTGCTGCGCTTACTCTTATCACCTTTCTTAAAAAGTAGCATGATTAAAGTTCCCCTAAAATCATTAGGTACTTCAATTTTATCAAACATCATATTTATAATCCTTTGAATATTATATATGACTATTTAAGTATCATATTTTAAAGGCTCACTGATGATACTGCCGACTTCTGATTCCTTCTTAGTATCCAACCCTTTTAGTACTGTCTCGAACTCCTCCTTGATAAGTAAGGCTTCCTTGACTGACAAATTATCGAATGTTTTCTTGATCTTTCCTATAAAATAGATTACAGTTTAATTCATTCTCAAAATATTCTGCACATCTCTCTTTGTCAGTTTCTTCATCATCAATTGAGATGCCGTTCATATACTCAGCTGAGGTAACTCTAAGCCAACTTATTCCTCTCAATTTCTTAACATGTCAATTTGATCTTTTGCTATTATTCTACTTGGCATCATCTTCCTGATCCTTAGCAAATTTATCCATAGCCTGTTTTTCCCATCACTTTCATTGACACTTTACTGTTTTTCCCGCTCTGTTACTTTCCTCTTATTCTCGCAAGGCTGTCACTTAGAAACTTCTTATGCAAATCCTTCCTCTCTTCTACCCTGCTCAAAGTGTCTTCACTGATATTTCTAGCCTCTTCTCTAAATTTCATCCCTAGGATATCTTCTTATACTTTACAAACTATTTTTCTTTATAAGTTCATCCATCTTCTGCATTATCAAACTCTAAGCTCTCCAGTCACATATCCAGCCGTTCTTGGATTTCCCTCTTAAATTTTCTCCCTGGAGTCTACCAATCTACCAATCTCCCTGGAGCTATCTGAAAGGTACGTATCCTTCCTAAATTCCATCTTGCATCAAGCTCTATATGCCATTCAATGATGATCTTTACTTTCAACTTCAATAGCAGCATTTTTATATACTCTAGTATCGTGTTTTGATCCTGTCAGTCTGCTATTTACATAAACATAATCAATAAGTTTAGCTCATGGTATATTTTCTATGCTAGATTTATATGGAAAATCGATCTAACATATTCAGCATGATAATCAATTTGTATAAATAATTAAGATTTTATTAAAAATGTGTCTTGTAACATTTGACCAAATAATTACTATTTAAGATATGTGCTAATTTTTCCAAACAAAATATAATGCAGCGTTGAGTTCAATGTATCTGGTAGGGGGAGGGGACTGCAGCGGCCCCCATATATGAAGCAGAAAATGAACAAAATTCCAAAAGTATGAAATAAAAGTACAAAATTAATCTAAATGAGTATAATATTAGATATGAAATATAAAGGGGGCTTTTGCCTTATCAACTCCCAGTCTTTACGCTAAACTTAGCTTGTGTTTTACAACTGTAAGCATGTTTTGCATATTCGTTTATTATTGGGTATTTAAACCACATTCTAACGTTTTCTAAGCTAAATAATAAGTAAATTTTTAGTCCGTCCCAAAAATCTTGTGATAAATTACGAAGCAGACAGTGTTCCTTTTTCGCATTGATAAACCTAACATCCAGTTTCGTAGAAGTTTGATTTTAGCAAGCTGATCTATAACGAGAAAAGGGAGTAACTGATAAACTGACTGATTCAAAGCAACTTTACATTTTATTTTTGAAACTTTACAATTTTACCCTATATTAAAAAATAAACAAAGTTCCAACATTATTTCATATTTCTTAGAAAATTGATCCTAAATTCTTGATTACCATACAGGGTGTACTTGGTGCATTCTAAAAAGTTTTCAGTGAAGTGCAAGCTGAGGGAAAACTAAACTTTACCATACAGGATAGATGGTTGAGGTGGCAGCCACCTTCATCTTAAGTTTAATCTCTGATTGTTTTAAGGCTTGAATCTGCTTCCTTTCGAAATAACTTGTTTCCGGATCTAACTATTTCAAGAATGACCCAAATATACTAGCCTCCTTTCTATTAAAGGAAACAAGCCAAAATCGTGTTCAAGACTCTTCACATGTTCAAATCATTTCTATTTCTAGCCAAATAAGCATGTAAGTTGAAATGATCCAACGGATAGCAGACTATTATTATCTAAAAAGTAGTAAATAAAAGAACTTTATGTAATTTTGGCATATTTCAAAACCTAATTGTTTTGTAGTATTGCCAATGAAAAAGTGGGTAAAAAATTATTTTCTGTGGGAAAGCCATCACAACATGCTTAGCTTGAATTATTTTTGAGGGGGGGGGGGGGATGGCTATTATGGAAAATGATTTTATAGCTATTTCTTATTCAAAGTTATATTTTCTACAAATTTTAGTTTGGGGATGGCCTGGACCTTCAAATCACTCCATGCGGCTTAGAAACATGAGGTGACCAATTGGAAGCCAAATTTGGAATTATTATTTAAAAACAAAATGGAGCTGAGAAATCATTTGGGGCTAGCCCGTAGATATATTAACTTATAATATACGATTTAAAGCATAGTTTCTAGTAGGCTCCATCTGTTATTCTTTAATTTTCTAGCTAAGGTCTTCCGAAGTGTCTTACTAGGTTTCTCTCCTGAGTTTTATTTTGGAATATTCTCGAGCTCCATGTTCTGTGCCTATTTTCTTCTATACTGCCAACAAAGGTTTCTAATGGTTTCTATCAAGAACCTTCTCTATTACTTTGCATTTCCTGTGAGTTTCCACCTATTCTTGCAGCCAAATGTTGCTGTTTATCTGTTTGCGGATTGTAATAATTTTTTCTATGTTCTTTGGCATTGAGGTAATAAATATATGAATGAACGTGCCCAAGCCTCTCTGATCTCATAAATGTAACCTACCATGAGATAAACGTTGATGTCATTTGGTTAATATGAATTGTGTGGACTGGAAACCTTAGTATGATCCTGATTTCAACTATGTGTAATATACCGCCTCCCCCTCCTCCAGGAAATTTCTGAAAGACCACGGGTCAAAAGAGGTGTATACTTGTGAAACTAAGGGGAAAGAGATTTCACAATGAGTGAAATGACAACTTTTTGCTCAAATTTGTGTATGAAGCTTCTATTTGAGATGGGCTATTTGCATAGTTTTGTGTTTTTGTGCCTGGGCTGCATGTATCCTGTCTCTGCAGCAGAATATTGCCGAAACTTTTCAACCATTCTGAATAAATCGCAATCTTGAGACATTGTTACCATAAAGTTCTCCATAAATAACGAAACATCTTTGACAAATATTTTTTTTAGTAATAACAGCTAATGCTAATTAGAAGTGTAATCAGGGTAGAAGTAACTGTGGTGAAAGTAGTCTTGGATTGGAACTTTTGCCGGAAAAAAAAAATTTGGACTTCTCTATCATTATATTTACCTTAGACATGAAGTACACAACTTCGAAAATCCTTAAATACTGGCTTCGGTGACACCAAACACTATTTGTGAAATAAGTATTGCACTTCGAACTTCTACATTGCATTATCAACCACAAATTTATAATCAATAAGCTAAGAAACTATGATGCTAACTTTGGTAGAAACTAAACGCAATTCGTATTTACTGTGTTTTGATTTAGGACATCCAAAATAATTTCAATTATTTTACATTTTTAATAAGTTTTAATTTTTAACTAATAATGATTCACGTTTAATCAGTTAGAACCATAACCTAAATAAGCTTTCAACAACGATGAGTTCAAAAAGGTAAAAGATGTTACGAACTTGGGGATAAACGGCGGATGTATTGCAACAGGTCACGAGCCAACAGTTTCACTGTGGGTCGTACAATCATGCACATTGAAATTCCTTGTATGATTCTTATGGTCAATGTTTATAATCAATAAGTTCAGAAACCCTTCAACCCCACTTTTGAAGAAAATCAAACAACATTTCGGAAAGATATACTTAATGTATTTCGGTTATAGGAAATCATTCTGTAGGCTTAATAATCTCTAATTGTGATTATAATTGAATTATTTAGGACCATGATCATGAGTCAAAAGAGTTGCAACATGTCTATATCGGAAAATTTAGGGCAGGGATATTAGAGGGACATGGACTTGAGGTTGATATAAATCGTCAATGCCTCACATTTCCTTAAATACCTCATTAGCCTCATTATGGAAAGTAGCAATCACACAAGCTCTTGAATACGAATTCTGGAGGATGTTAAACGCCATTTGTGAAATATAGATATAGTGTGTTTTGATTTGGAATAATAATATTACGGTTTTAATTGCCAAACACTATCTAAGAAGTTTTTAGCTAATGTTTAATCAGAACAATTTGACTTCATATAACTTGACAATATAACTTTTGCGGGTTAATCTTAAATTTCTAACTGAAAATTTAGAAACAATCCCTAAGTCACCCCCAAATAAGCGTGAGCCGAAAGAAGTGAAGCATTCTTATATTTGCTAGTTTGAGAGTGGAAGAGTTAAAGGGGCACAGATCCAAAAGTGTCACTTTTATTGATCAGATTTCAAGAAGGTCTAATATTTCTACTTGTCTTTTAAAATAAGTGTATGAACCTTTTTTTCACAAGGGCTATTTGCAAAACTTGGGGCTTCGTCTACGGAGATATATACGGAGTATTGTTTCTTCGCCGACAAAATTTTTGGACCTTTAAAATGTTCTGGATAAAATGGACTACATGGGGCTGTGGGAGTACCTGGACGCACATGGTGCTTTGAAAAGGAGTAAGGGTTGGAAGTTTATAAAGGATTTTACAACTCTTAATTTAATTCAATTGAATAAACCCTTTGATACTTCTTATTAAAAAAAAAATGTATCTTATGGGTTTTAACTTGGAACAATTAAAAAAAAACATTTTCCACAAAATCAGTTTTTCAAAGAAAAGTAAAGAACTCGATTAAACAAACAATGAGCAAAAATAAAATCAAATAATCTACCGAGCGTAAAACTACAAGTTTCAACAGGAAATTCATACAAGTTACAAGAAATTACAATAAATAACCGAGTCAAACTCAAAACGAGCAGAAATTAACATAACTTGGGAGCAAAACCCCTGTGTCTTCCCAAGACCAGAACAAAATTTGCACTCTACTGAAAAAATTTAAATGTTTTTACTTTTATAACTTTAATAAATCAAATAATATTAACATTTTAATCACTAAATATCAGTATATGTATATTAAACTGACAATGCACATTCATTTGTATTTTTTCAGTAAAGTGCAAATTTTGTTCTGGCCTTGGGAAGGCATAGGGGTTTTGCTCCCAACTAATGTTAATTTCTGCTCGTTTTTTAGTTTTACTCGGTTAATTATTCTAATTTCTGTTCGTTTTCGGTTTCATTTATTTATCAATGCTGATTTGTGGTAGTTTCACGCTTCGTAGATTATTTGTTTTGCTCATTTTTTGTTTTATGGAGTTCTTTACTTTTCTTTGAAAAACTTATTTTGTGGAAAAAGTTTTTTAATAATTAATTTCTGTTCGTGTTATATTGACATAGTCTTTTCAGGGAAAATAGAAAATAGCCTGCAATTTGTATGCCGGAGAAAAATTTTCAGAAATTTTTAACAGCATACACCCTTTTAAAAACCTGGACACAAATAGCACTGTTTAATTTAGTTTCATAATTCCTCTTGTTGACCTGTAATGGAAAACTTGATACGATTCGCAAAAAAATCTCTTTACTTTTTTTGATAGCTTGGATACACTTCCGCTATTTGGATTTGGTTAAATTTTAAGAGCAGAAGTAGCCCCGAAAGTTTGAACATAATACCCTCAGTCGTTCTTAGGATACTGCTGAGATGCCTTATTTGGAATTAGCATTATCACAGTGCATTTTAATTTAATATTATGTCAACATTTAGTTTTTAAACATATAAAAATAGGATTTGAGGAAGACTAAAATCTATTCTATAAATCATATACAACAACTTTCTATATAAACCTTATATGCCCCCAGGGCATAACTTACAACCCTTACACTGAGGGTTCTGAGGGGTTTATCACCCTAAAAGTCATAATTTCCGGAACTTTCAACTACGTTTAACAAAATGGATATCTCAAAATTTTGATTGGATGTGTTTGGGAAAATGTTGGGTTTGAGAGAGGCGTTGGTCGCTCTCCAATCACTCTCAACTATTAAAAAAGGCACTAGCTCTTTCAATTTCCAATTCAATGAGCCCTTTTGAAGTTTCTACGACAACGCTTTCAATATAAACTTTATATGCCCCCAGGGCATAACCTACAACCCCTGCCCTGAGGGCTGGGACGGGGAGGGGTTGTCATCCTTAAAGAACTAATCTCCAAAACTTTTAAATACGTTGAATAAAATGGCTATCTAAAAATTTAAATTGGATGTGTTTTGGGATAAGGTGGGCGAGAGAGGGGGGTTAGTTGCCCTCAAATCACTTTTTACAATTAAAAATGGTACTAGTCGTTTCAATTTGAAATTGAATGAGCCCTTTTTCAAGTTTCTACGAAAAAGATGTCAATAAAATCCTTATATGCCCCCAAGGCATAACTTATAATCCTTGCCCGGAGGGTTGTGGGTGACTGTCATCCTTAAAATATGTTTTCTATCTGGAAATCAACTACCCTGAACAAAATGGCTATCTCAAAATTTTATTGGATGTTTTTGGGGGAATGATGGGTGTGGGGGGGGGCTAGTTGCCCTCACATCACTTTCAACTATTAAAAAGGGCACTAGCCCTTTGAATTTCCAATCAAATGAGCTTTTTTTGCCGTTTCTACGACAACGCCTTCTTTAAAAACCTTATATGCCCCCAAGGCATAACTTAAAACCCTTGCCCTGAGGGATGTGGGAGAGTGTCCTCCCCAAAAACATATTTTCTATCTGGAAATCAACTACGCTGAACAAAATGGCTATCTCAAAATTTTGATTGGATGTGTTTGGGGAAATGAAAGGCGCGAGGGGGGGGCTAGTTGCACTTAAATCACTTTTGAATATTAAAAAGGGTACTAGCCCTTTGAATTTCCAATCGAATGAGCCTGTTTTGAAGTTTCTGCGACAACGCCTTCTATAAAAACCTTATATGCCCACAACGTCTTCTATAAAAACCTCATATGCCCCCAGGGCATAACTTAAAACCCTTGCCCTAGCCCTTTGAATTTCCAATTGAAGGAGCCTGTTTAGAAGTTTCTACGACAACGCCTTCTATAAAAACCTTATATGTCCCCAAGGTATAACTTAAAACCCTTGCCCTGAGGGTCCTCCTCGAAAACCTATTTTCTTTTTGGAAATCAACTACGCTGAACAAAATGGCTATCTCAAAATTTTGTTTGGATGTTTTTGGGGGAATGATGGGCGTGGGGGGCTAGTTGCCCTCCAATCACTTTTGACTATTAGAAAAGGGTACTAGCCCTTTGAATTTCCAATCGAATGAGCCTTTCTTGAAGTTTCTACGACAACGCCTTCTATAAAAACCTTATATACCCTCAGGGCATAACTTAAAACCCTTGCCCCGAGGGTTGTAGGGAAGTGTCCTCCTCAAAAACATATTTTCTATCTGGAAATCAACTACGCTGGACAAAATGGCTATCTCAAAATTTTGATTGGATGTGTTTGGGGGAATGATGGATGGGGGGGGGGCTAGTTGCCCTCCAATCACTTTCTACTATTAAAACGGGAACTAGCCCTTTGAATTTCCAATCGAATGAGCCTTATTTGAAGTTTCCACAACAACGCCTTCTATATATACCTTATATGCCCCCAGGCCATAACTTAAAACCCTTGTCCCGAGGGTTGTGGTGGAGTGTCCTCCTCAAAAAGATATTTTCTATCTGGAAATCAACTACGCTGAACAATTTGGCTATATCAAAATTTGATTGGATGTGTTTGGGGGAAGGATGGGCGTGGGGGCTAGTTGCTCTCCAATCACTTTCGACTATTAAAAAGGGCACTAGCCCTTTGAATTTCCAATCGAATGAACCTTTTTTGAAGCTTCTACGACAACGCCTTCTATAAAAACCTTATAAACCCCCAGGCATAACTTAAAACCCTTGCCCCGAGGGTTTGGGGGAGTGTCCTCCACAAAAAGATATTTTCTATCTGGAAATCAACTACGCTGAACAAAATGGATATATCAAAATTTTGATTGAATGTATTTGGGGGAATGATGGGTGTGAGGGGGCTAGTTGCCCTCCAATCAATTTTGAATATTAATAAGGGCACTAGCCCTTTAAATTTCCAGTCAAATGAGCCTTTTTTGAAGCTTCTACAACAACGCCTTCTATAAAAACCTTAAATGCCCTCAGGGCATAACTTAAAACCCTTGCCCCGTGGGTTTTGGGGGAGTGTCCTCCTCAAAAAGATATTTTCTATCTGGAAATCAACTACGCTGAACAAAATGGATATCTCAAAATTTTGATTAGACGTATTTGGGGAAATGATGG
Organism: Artemia sp. Qi Xiang Cuo; assembly: GCF_049724085.1. Lineage (NCBI taxonomy): Eukaryota > Metazoa > Arthropoda > Branchiopoda > Anostraca > Artemiidae > Artemia > Artemia sp. Qi Xiang Cuo. The sequence continues at coordinate 15,216,196 of NC_142796.1, forward strand.
GGGGGGGGAGGCTAGTTGCCCTCCAATCACTTTCACATATTAAAAAGGGCACTAGCCACCTCAAACAAAATAATACATAATACCCACATCGATCTTTACTATAAAAATGTCAAACCTTCCAATAATTTTCGACTATTAAAAAGGGCACTAGGCCTTTCGATTCCCAATTGAATGAGCCCTTTTTGAGTTTCTAAGACAACGATTTCTATAAATACCTTATATGCTCCCGGGGAATAGCTTACACTCCTTGTCCTGAGGGCTGGGGGGGGCTGTCATCCTCAAAGACCTAATTTCCAGAACTTTCTACTACGTTGAACAAAATGGCTATCTGAAAATTTTGATTGGATGTGTTTGGGGGAATAGTGGGCGTGAGAGGGGGGTTAGTTACCCTCCAATCACTTTCGATTAAAAAAGGCAGTAGTCCTCTCAATTTCCAATTGAATGAGCCCCTTTTAAAGTTTTTACGACAACTTTATTTATAAAAGCTTTATATCCCTCCAGGGCATAACTTACAACCGTTGCCCTGGGGGCTCGGGGGGGGGGGGGTCAACCTTAAATACATAACTTCCAGAACTTTCAGAACTTTCAACTACGTTGAACAAAATGAGTTCAAGTATCTAACTTTGAGTATCTCTACGAGTATCTCTAAACTTTGAGTGATTTTTTTTACTCTCCACTCACTTTCAACTAATAAAAAGGTCAATTTCAATTTCCTATCGAACGAGCCCTTTTTGAAATTTCTACAACAGCTTTCTATATAAACCTTATATGCCCCCAAGGCATAACTTAAAATCCTTGCACTGAGGGCTCTGAGGGGGTTATCATCCTAACAGACCTAATTTCCAGAACTTTCGACTACGTTGAACAAAATAGATATCTCAAAATTTTGATTGAATGTGTTTGGGAGAATGGTGGGCGTGAGAGGGGGGTTAGCTGCCCTTCAATCACTTTCAACTATTAGAAAGAGCCCTATCCCTTTGAATTTCCAATCGAAAAAGCCCTTTTTCAAGTTTATACGACAAAGATTTCAATAAGAACCTTATATGCCCCCAGGGCATAACTTATAACCCTTGCGCTGAAGACTGTGGGGGGAGTGTCCTGCTGAAAGGTATAATTTCCTGAACTTTAAGCTGCGTGGATTAAAATGGCTATCTCAAAATTTGGATTTGATGTGTTTGGGGAAATGGTGGGCGCGGAAGGGGTGACGGGGAGAGCTGCTTTCCAATCACTTTCGACTATTCTTTCGACACTTTCGACTATTAAAAAGGGCACTAGCCAGTTCAATTTTCAATTGAATGAGTTTTTAAAGTTTCTATGACAACGCTTTTTATAAAAACCTTATATGCCCCCAGGGCATAACTAACAACCCTTGCCCTGAGGGCCGTGGGGGAGGGGGTTTCATCCTCAAAGACCTAATTTCCAGAACTTTCAACTACGTTCAACAAAATGGCTATCTAAAAATTTTGATTGGATAAGTTTGGAGAAATGGTGGGCGTGAAAGGGGTGTTAGTTACCCTCCATTCACTTTCGACTATTACAAAGGGCACTAGCTCCTTTGAATTTCCGATCGAATGAGCCTGTTTGGAAATTTCTACGACAACGCTTTCTATAAAAACCTTAAATGCCCCCAGGGTATAACTTACAACCCTTGCCCTGAGGGCTTGTGGGGAGCGTCCTCCTCAAAAACATATTTTCTATCTTGAAATCAACTACGCTGAACAAAATGGCTATCTCAAAATTTTGATTGGACGTGTTTCGGGAAATGGTGGACGTTGAAGGGGTGTTAGTTGCCTTCCAATCACTTTCGACTATTAAAAATGCCACGGGTCATTCCAATTGCCAATTGAACGAAACCTTTTTGAAGTTTCTGCGACAACTTCTTCGATACGAAGTGCCCTGGTCTAAAGGAAAAAAAACAATAAATAGTACATTACGCTTGTTCTTATATGCCCCCAGGGCATAACTTAAAATCCTTGCCCTAAGGGTTGTGGGGGAGTGTCCTCCTCAAAAATATATTTTTTTTCTGTAAATCAACTACGCTGAACAAAATGGCTATCTAAAAATTTTGATTGGATGTGCTTGGGGAAATGGTGATCGTGGAAGGGGTGTTAGTTGCCTTCCAATCACTTTTGACTATGAAAAAGGGAACAAGCCACTCCAATTTCCAATCAAATGACCTCTCTTTGAAGTTTCTACGACAACTCCTTCGATACGAAGTGCCCTGGTATGAAAAAAAAAATAAAAATAATACATTGTGCCAACATCGTTCTTTGCTTAAGCAGCGCGATTGCACTGCCTATGATAGCCGTACATTATCTTAATAAGTCTTGATGATTAAAATTTAACTATTTATAACCATTGCCATAAAAACCCTACATGGTCATGAACCAAAAAAGATAGAGCATGCTAATATTTTTGAATTTTGACGCGCGAGAGTTCAAGGGGTCCCTGGCCATTGCGGGCCCTTAAATTTATTGGATTAAAAATTCTTGTATGACTTTGATTTTTTTTTTTTTCAAGATTCAACCCTTTTATTTATATCTAGCAATGTATTTACCAAATGGGTCATTTATATGATTTAAGGACTTAAGCTTGAGGATTACGCTTTTGTTTTTACCCAGATGGACATTTTTGGGGGCTTTTGAGCGTTTTGATTAAAATTGCCCTCTGGAAATTTTGATATAGGGTGCACAGGGGTATATGCAGTGTTTAAACGGTTGCAGGTTGCCCTCTGATCAAAATACGTTCGGAAAAAAGGGTTATAAAAGTCAGAATTTATGATTAAATGAGCTCATTGATTTAATTGAAGGAAGTTTTCCCCGGCCCCGTCAGCCCCCAGTCTTAATACTAAGTTCAAATATGCTCCTTACAATTAAAAGAAGTTCTAGAAAAATCCAACTACAGATAAATCAGCAAGCCACCCCTTAATAGGGTAGATGATTGCTAGCGATTTGCGTAACACTAGAAATCTACCCCTTTAAAATTTGATACGTTTCGGGATAACAAATTTCTTTTAAAAACCCGCTCCCCAGAATGTCAACACACCATCAAGTAATTGATTATATCACTAATATCGCAGAAAAAACAATATTTTTAAAATCAACGTTTTCCCAGAGATTTTTTTAGCCTCCGGTGGAATTATCTACCTACTTAAGAACTAGGGGGTGTGGAAACTAAGATTGCAAAATTTCAAGACGCAACTATGCTGTCAAATTAAAACTAGAATACACAGTTAAGATTACATTGAACTTTTCAGTAATATAAAAATATGCAAATTGGACTCACTTTTCCACGTTTTAGAAATTAAATATAATAATGTTGCTAAGTATTGCTAAAAATAAATTGGCAGACACTCAGTTTAGGTTTGTTTCCATCTCAATTGTCTGGAAAATAAAATAATAAGTTTTTGTAACATAGTGTGTGAAACAGGTTTCGAACTTTTTATATATCATATCAATAACCCCTACAATATTTATTATAATGTACTGCCAGATAACGATACATTTTTGGAGGTCATATTTTTATTACTGTTTTATAAATCATGTCTGTATTTATACCCAAGTTGAACAATCAAACAGTTCGTGGTAACGAACTGTAAGTAAGGAGCGACCCGGCTCAATGGTAACCGAAACTCTAAGAAACGGAATTTTGATATCAATAGATACATCAAAAGAATCAAATTTTAATTCTGATTTCAAATATATAAGTTTCATCAAGTTTAGTCTTACCTATCAAAAGTTACGCACCTGAGAAAATTTGGCTGATTTTCGAAAAAAGGGGGAAAGACCCCCTAAAAATTATAGAACCTTAATGAAAATCACACCAAAATATTCAGCGTATAAGAGAACCCTACCGTAGAAATTTCAAGCTCATATCTACAAAAATGTAGAATTTTGCATTTTTTGCCAGAAGAAAGATCACGGATGCGTGTTTGTTTTTTTATTTAATTTTTTTTTCTTTTCCCCAGGGGTGATTGTATCGACCCAGTGGTCCTAGAATATCGTGGGATGGCTCATTGGAACGGGAATTAAAATTTATAGTGTCCTTTTTCAGTGACCAAAAAAATGGAGGGCAACTAGGCCCCCTCCCACACTCGTGCTTTTCCCAAAGTCACCCGATCAAAATTTTGAGATAGCCATTTTGTTCAGCATGGTCAAAAATATTATAACTATGTCTTTTAGGATGACTTAATCCGTCGAAGCCCCCAGGGGGAGGGCTGAAAGTTTTGAACTTAAAACGAACAGAAAGTATTCCGTATATGAAAGGGGCTGTCCCCTCCTCAACGCCTTGCTCTTTACGCTAAAGTTTGACTCTGTCTCACAACTTTATTTTTTAAAACAATAAAAACTTTAGCGTAAAGAGCAAGGCGTTGAGGAGGGGACAGCCCCTTTCATATACGGAATAATTTCTGTTCGTTTTAAGTTTTAATGTCGCTCCTTACTTTCAGTTTAAAAAACTTTTTTTTATTTAATAGCTAAGTAAAAGCTATGATTAGAGCTTGAACGGTAGCTTCAATCAGGAGCAGCAGTCCGGGAGGGGGGTGTACAGGGCAATTTCTCCCTATAGTATGAAAAACGATTTTTTGTAATTTTTTTAAATGAAATTGAAAAAAAAGCCACTTAGATTTCGAAACTCATTTTTGGGTTTGTATTCTTTAAAATAAAAAAGAAGAAAAATCCGTGCCTCCCAATATATTTATGAATTGGCACCACTTGGTACAATCTAGTAAAGAGCAATCTGCAATCCATTATGAATGAGGTTTGATTTTCAATGAGGGGCTTCCCGCTTTCAACAATTACGCACACCACATGGTATGTGTCAATTGTTGTGAAATCGTGCCAAATGTGACGTTGAGTATGTAATTTGTGGTATGGAAAGTAGAATTTTACCGCATGTTGTGGAACAAGCGGTACGCCAAGATGTTCATCAGGTGGTCGTGGTGTACACAAGTGGGATACACCAACCCTTCGGGTTTGAAAAATAATAATTTAAAAAAAAAAAAAAAAAAAAAAAATCCCTGCAAAAAACTGAGTGATGCTGAAATTTTAAACGAGCAGACTTTAACTTATGTAAGAAGTTTAACTTACTATTAAGTTGGATACTTGAAGTAATGAAATTAGTAAGAAGTTAGTAAGTAAGTAAGTAAATAAGAAGAAATTAAGAAGTAAGAAGGAGTAAGTATGAAGTAAGAAGTTGGATATTATGTGAATGAGGTTTTCAAAACAAATCAAACCATTTGAACAATGTTTTTTTTTTCTTACTAAATCATTCGTTTTCTCTTTTCAAACCTAATTCGAACTTATTTCGTCTTTTGAATCTCCTTTTGAATGAAATTATTAAATAAGACTCTCAGTAATACCCATTAGTAAGCATATGCATCAAATGTCTCAAATAATCAAAGGTTCTTGGGTTTGTAAACTTTTTATTTTTATAATTCGACAACCCAAGACAGAGACCTGGGGCTTAAGCTCCCTAACTGTCCAAACTTCCTAAGTATAGAAACGTTGAACTTCTTTTGACTCTTAATAGTTCAGGCTAAGAGAAAAGGAGAGATTACTTCCCTATCATTCAATATCAAAAAGCGTGCTTTAATTTTACCGGTTTACATCTGTAACGTATTTCCATAATTTTATTTCATTGTGCATGAAGTGTATGCCAAAAAAGAAGCCAGTAACCCTAATTTTTTATAACCTGGTTAGTCCCTGTGCGACATATTAACCAATAAATGGGAACAAAAAATTTTGAGGTCACAACATTTTTACAGGCAGTCCTCCCGTTTAGCTGTGGTGATACTACTACTACTAACAAGTCATTGCAGCACTAAGCCACCTGAGGCCAACACAGCTACGCACGCTCTTCCTCCGTCCCAATCTATTGAAAGCCTCCTTCTTTATACCCTTTAAAGAATCTTTCCTTACGACATCCTCCCACCCCATTTTGGGACGACCTGCTTTTCGCTTGGCCCTAGACGGCTAGCCAAAAGAACAATCTCTGGCAATCTGTGAACCTTCATCCACATAACACATCCTAGCCATCTCATCTTTTCTCTTATTATAGTCCTAGAAAGCAGTATTGAGCCATATTTTAATACAGCTTGCTGTTTGAGATGCGGTCAGTCAGTTGGGTACCAAAAACAATCCGTAGGCAGTTTCTCTGGAAAACATCTAGCAAATTCTCCTCTGTTTTACGGAGTGCCCACGCTTCAGAACATTACTTGACCACTCTAATTACTGTAGCTTAAAATATTCTAATCTTGGTTTGAAGACTTATATTCCTATTCTTTTTTTTTCAATTGTGAAAAAACGCCCTGGGCTTTGGCTATTCTAACGTCTTCACGGCACCCACCGTCTGTACTAATAATATTACCTAGGTAAGAGAAGCTGTTTTGCTTCATCGATCTTCTTGTTCCCAACGTCACCTCTTCACTTTTACTTAATTCGAGTCTTAACGACTTAGTCTTCTAGAGATTACGTTTGAAACCTATTCCTGCACCTTGAACTCGCAAAACTTCCAAAAGTTCATTCATTATGTTAACATTTTCCAATAGGATGCTAAAATCATCAGCATAATCTAAGTCTAGGAGAGTTTTAGTTCCCCATTTGATTACGGATAGAGTCCATCAAAATGATCCTTAGGACAAAGTCCATAAAAATGATCCATATAAATGGGGAAAGACCGCAACGTAACCCTCCTTAACTCCTGATTTAAAAAAACCAGAAACTAACCTCATGTACTACTTTAACCGTAACAATGTTATTATCATAGTCCTAATTACTAATTACATAGTCCTAATTACATAGTCCTAATTACTTTAATGTATTTACATGGTGTACCTTACAAGGATAGGACCTTCGCTAAAGCTCTTCTATCGGCTGAATTAAACGCTTGCTCATAATCTATAAAACTGAGGACTAAAGGCGTTTGATGACTCAGACACTTCTCAATTATTGGTCTAAGAGTGAAAATTTGGTCGACACATCCTCTATCCTTCATAAAACCACCCCGTTCTTCTCTTAACTGTATCTACAGCATCTCTAAGCCTAAAAAGTATTATCATACTAAGTAATTTTGTTCCTACACAAACCAGGTTAATGCCTCTATAATTAACACACTCACTCTTGTCACCTTTTTTATAAAGGGGTTTAATTAGAGTTTTCCCAAAATCGCAGGTGTTTTCCTTTTTTAGAAGTCACATTCATAATCTTCAGCAACTTATCTCTAACCTCGCAACCACTGTATTTAAAAAGTTCATTTACCCCACTATCAGTACCTGGGGCCTTATCATTTTAACCGAACAGGACTGTCTCTAATTCTTCCTCACAAAACAAATCTTCCTTCACATCCTAATTGTCATAAACATTTTTTGTTCTTTTCTATATCTTTTCCTGTAACTCTATCACGGTTTAGCACATTCTAAAAATATTCTGCCCATCTATCTTTAACTCTTTCCTTCTTACTAATTGTGGCCCCGTTCCTATCATACAGTTCGTGGTAACGAACTGTAAGTAATGAGTGACCCGGCTCAATAGTAACCGAAACTCTAAAAACGGGATTTTGATACCAGTAGATACATAAAAGAATCAGATTTTTATGCTGATTTCAAATATATAAGTTTCATCAAGTTTAGTCTAACCCATCAAAAGTTACGAGCCTGAAAAATTTGCCTTATTTTCGAAGAAAGGGGGAAACACCCCATAAATGGACAGAATCTTAATGAAAATCAAACCGTCAGATTCAGCGTAACATAAAACCCTACTGTAGATGTTTCAAGCTCCTATCTGCAAAAAAGTGGAATTATCTATTTTTTGCCAGAAGAAAGATCACGAATGTGTTTTTTTTTTCAGGGTAATCATATCGATCCAATAGTCCTAGAACATCGTGAGAGGGCTCACTCGAACGGAAATTAAAAGTTCTAGTGCCCTTTTTAAGTGACCAAAAAAATTGGAGGGCAACTTGGCAACTCCCTCCCACGCTCATTTTTTCCTAAAGTCACGCAATCAAAATTTTGAGATAGCCATTTTGTTCAACACAGTCGAAAATCTAATAAATATGTCCTTGAGGATGACTTAGTCCCCCAGAGTTCCCAGGGGAAGGGCTGCAAGTTATGAACTTTGCCCACTGTTTACATATAGTATTGGTTATTGGGAAGCATACAGACGTCTTCAGGAGGGATTTATTCTGGGTAGGGGGGGGGGGGGGCGGAGGAGGGGATTACGTGGGAGGATCTTTCCATAGAGGTTGTTTCCTTGGGGGAATGGACATTTCTATGAAAGGGGCGCCGGATTTCCCAGCATTATTTAAAAAACGATCAGAAATTACACAAAAAAAGACACGTTTTTTTTCAACTGAGAGTAAGAGCCATAATAAAACTTAAAACGAACAGAAATTATTACGTATATGAGAGGCTTTGCCCCCTAGTCAATACCTCGCTCTTTAAGCTAAAGTTTGTTTTAGCACTTTCAAAAGAGTTATCTGTTCTAATTAAACGGCCTTTGTGATTTAGGGATTTGTGATTCGAAAAAAATCGAACCGTAAAGAGTGAGGTATTGACTAGGGGGCAAACCCCCTCATATATGTAATAATTTCTGTTCGTTTTAAGTTTTAATGTTGCTCCTTACTTTCAGTTGAAAGAAAACTTGTTTTTTTTTATTTAATATTTAACTGGGACAAGTCCAGATAGACAATTCCCTCTCAATTTATCAACATACCAGTACAATATTTTACTATTATGCAGTTTGTCTGCATCTTCCACATCTTCGAAAATTTTCTCCATGGCCTCCACTTTACACCTCTTTAATTCACATTTTAATGATTTCTCCACTTTCCACTTTTATTCGTATGATCTATAACTCAAATAATTCTTGTACTAAACATATATTTAATAATCATATTAAACATAAGGCGTTTTCAGTAATATTCCAAGCTGTGTTTCTAACTTTCCTCCCTAAGGCACCATCAGTGATTTCACAAACGATTTCACTAAAATTATTCCATCCATCTTCTACGTTGTCAAATTTTACTCTCCAGTGTAGTATACAATTCTTCCTGGAAAGTTTCTCTTAAATTCTCATCCTGGAGTCTACCAACGTCATAACTTCCCGGAAGGTAGTGATGAGAGCTTAGTAAAAATTAGCTAAAATTCATTGAAGGTTTAGTCGTCTTTATTCAAAAAAAGGAAATTTTTTTTTACTATTTACAAACGCTGCATTTATGAAAAAATGTCGCTTTTGCTAGCGTGCAGCATAAGATACTTGCCAGTTTCTTTCAACAATATCATCTCCAAATTATACCCATACTACAACCCCCCTACCACTCTATATCCGTTACCCAGCTACCCTTCCTCTCTGCCACCTCATGCATATAAAATTAAAAAAGATAAAATATTGAAGAAGGATTGCTTATTCATTTTTGGTTTTTGCTTTTATTGTATTTTGTTATATCCCCCTTGTAGCCCTGGCCATTGAGCTTTCCGAGGGGGAATAAGAATATCGGGATTCCAAATTATATTTATAGGTGAATAAGCGATTGGTGAATGAAACTCTGATGGATCAAGCAGTTCGTGGTAACGAATCTTTGTCAATAGAAACTGAAACACTAAAATGGGTAATTATTTTTTATTTTGAAAAACAAATACCTTAAATGAGCTCTTTTTCTCGAATCATCGCTTTGTAAAAATTATTAAGGGATTAAGGCTCAATTCCCCCTTCCCTCTTTGAAACATGAGTTACAGCGCCGTAAAAATGAACACCAGAACACGGCCATGGAGAAGGAATGTCTAGGTTTATTTCATTGTTTCAATGGAGGGGATGTGCAACCAGCCCCCTTTCATAAACTTCAATTTGTAAGTATATGTCGAGTCAGACTAGGTTTACATACAAACCCATATCTTGAGCGAGTATTTTTATTTCAAAACATCAAGACTCTCACAAACTGGAGTTGATCGATATGGCGGTTGAAAAGTGTGTTTCATCTACTTGTACCCTGAACTCTTTTGCTCTCCAGTGTGATATGAAATCTGATTGCGCTCCAGAATTTTTTCAGACAATTAATTAAAAAAAAAATTTCCACAAAATAAGTTTTTCAAAGAAAAGTAAAGAATTCCATTAAACAAAAAATGAGCCAAAATAAAATATAATAGCCTACCAAGCGTAAAACTACCGCAAATCAGCATCGATAAATAAATGAAACCCAAAACGAACAGAAATTACAATAAACAACCGAGTAAAACTCAAAACGAGCAGAAATTAACATAAGTCGGGCTCAAAACCCCTATGCCTTCCGAAGGCCAGAACATAATTTGCAGTTAACTGAAAAAAATATAAATGTTTTTACTTTTATAACTTCAATAAATCAAATAATATTAACATTTTGATTACTAAATATCATTATATGTATATTAAACTGACAATGCACATTAATTTGTATTTTCTTCAGTAAAGTGCAAATTTTGATCTGGTTTTTGGAAGGCATAGGGGTTTTGAGCCCTACTCATGTTAATTTCTGCTCGTTTTGAGTTTGACTTGATTATTTATTGTAATTTCTGTTCGTTTTGGGTTTCATTTATTTATCGACACGCTTGGTAGATTATTTGATTTTATTCTTGCTCATTTTTGGTTTAATGGAGTTCTTTACTTTTCTTTGAAAAACTTATTTTGTAGAAAGTTTATTTTTTGATTAATTTCTGTCCGTTTTGTATTGACATAGTCTTTCCAGGAAAAGAAAATAATACAAAAAAGAGTTCTTTTTAATCTTTTTGTTTTTTTAAGACTTTATAGTTTGGCCTGCTATTTGTATGCTGGAGAAAAATTTTCAGCAATTTTAACAACATACACCATTTTAAAAATCTGGACAAAAATAGTAGTGTTTAATTTCGTTTCATACCTCCTCCAGTTGACCTGAAATGGAGAACTTGATACCATTCGCAAAAAAAAATCAGCTTACTTTGATAGCTTGATTACTTTGATAGCTCTTTGATAGCTTGGGTACACTTGCGCTATTTTGACTTGGTTAAATTTTAAGAGCAAAAGTAGCCCCGAAAGTTTGAACATAATACCGTCAGTCGTTCTTGGGATACTGCTGAAATGCCTTATTGGGAATTAGCATTAACACAGTGCATTTTGATTTAATCTAAGGCAACATTTAGTTTTTAAACATAAAGGCAAATGGAAGGGGGGGGGGCGTGGGAGGGGGATTAGTTGCCCTCCAATTACTTCCTATTATTAAAAAGGGCATCAGCCTTTTCTATTTTCAATTGAATGAGCCCTTTTCGGAGTTCCTACGACAACTCCTTCGATACGAAGTGCTCTGGTCTAAACAACAACAACAACAACAACAACGAAAAATCATACATTGTACCCACATTGATCTTTACTATAAAATTTCAAGCCTTCCAATCACTTTCGACTATTAAAGAGGGCACTGGGTCTTTCGATTTCCAGTCAAATGGGCCCTTTTTGAGTTTCTACGACAACGCTTTCTATAAACACCTTATATGCTCCCAGGGCATAAATTACAACCCTTACCCTAAGGGCTGTGAGGATGGTTGTCATCCTCTAAGACATAATTTCCTGAACTTTAAACTGCGTGGAACAAAATGGCTATCTCAAAATTTTGATTGGATGTGTTTGGGGAAATGGTAGGCGCGGAAGGGGTGTTAGTTGCCTTCCAATCATTTTCGACCATTAAATAGGGCCCTAGTCATTTCAATTTCCAATCAAATGAGCCCCGTTTTTGAAGTTTCTACGACAGCGCGTTCTATAAAAACCTTATATGCCCCCAGGGTGTAACTTACAACCCTTGCCCCAAGCGCTGTGGGTGGGAGGGGGGTTGTCATCCTCAATGACCTAATTCCCAGAACTTACGACTACGTTGAATAAAATGACTATCTCAAAATTTTGATTAGATGTGTTTGGGGAAAAGGTGGGCGTAAGAGGGGGGTTAGTTGCCGTCCAATCACATTCGACTATTAAAAAGGGCACTAGCCCTTAGAATTTCCGATCAAATGAGCCTTTTTGAAGTTTCTACGACAACACCTTCTATAAAAAGCTTATATGCCCCCAGGGCATAACTTACAACCCTGGCTCTGAAGGCTGTGGAGGAGTGTCCTCCTCAAAAACATAATTTTTATCTGGAAATCAATTAGTCTGAACAAAATGGCTATCTCAGAATTTTGATTGGATGTGTTTCGGGAAATGGTGGGCGTGGAAGGGGTGTTAGTTGCCATCCAATCACTTTCGACTAATTAAAAGGGCATAAGCCACTCCAATTTCCAATTGAATGTATATTTCTGTTGTGAATATGAAATTTTGATATATGCCTACCCTTAGGACAACCTGACCCCAGGTTCTTGGGTCGGTAGTGAGTAAAATGTATTGTCCTTGTGTGTGTTAATAAATTACTATTATTATTAAATGAGCCCTTCTTGAAGTTTCTACGACAACTTCTTCGATACGAAGTGCCCTGCTCTAGGGAAAAATAGTAAATAATACATTGTGCCAACATTGCACTTATATGCCCCCAGGGCATAACTTAAAACCCTTGCCCTGATGGTTGTGGGGGAGTGTCCTTCTCAAAAGCACATTTTCTCTCTGGAAATCAACTACGCTGAACAAAATGGCTATCTCAAAATTTTGCTTGGATGTATTGGGGGGAAGGAGGGGGCTGGGGGGGGCGAGTTGCCCTTCAATCATTTTTGACTATTAAAAAGGGCACTAGTCACTCCAATATCCAATCAAATGAGCCCTTTTTGAAGTTTCTTGGACAACTCCTTCGATATGAAGTGCCCTGGTATGGAAACCAAAAAAAAATAAATAAATAATACATTGCGGTATTGCGCTGCCTATGAAAAGTAAATCCTAATGAAGTTTCTATGTAATGAGGTTTTCAAATAAATCAAATATTTTAATGAGGTTTTTATCCAAAATATTATTTATTGTTACAAACTGTCGCCCATAAAATTGTCCAAAGTTTACTTACATTTGTCTAGAGACAGACAGCGATTATATAGTAGAATGTTTTACGATATATTATATTATTAAGTTATCGTTGTTGTAGTTTTGTTTTTGAGAATTAGTCTTTTTATACTGTATAGTGAGCATTGACCGTATCAATATTCTTTATACACAATACATAATTTTTATGATTTTTAATAGATTTTGTCTCGTCATTCAAGGGTCAGTCACATGTTAACTATTTCGAGGCTAAGTTGAGCACGTTTATAAGACAAGCACTGGAGAAAATTACTAAAAGTCTTTAATACCTGTTTTAATTTTACATTATCATCCAATTCTTGGAAGATATGGTAGCAACAGGTGTTTTATGTTTATTTAAAGGCTTATTTAGGGTATTTTGTGGCTCATCAATAGCAAGCTTTTATTCAATATTACACTTCGGCATATTAAACGTTTATTATCCATAAAATCACAAGGATCTTGAGCTTTCGAGTGACAATTTCCTCTCCATGTCAGCGCCATCTAAATAGAGGCCATATTTATCGATTTTACAAGATGATATCCATTTATTGAAAGTTTGTATTATTTCAAGGTATAAATAGTTTCAGGTGATAAAATATAATACAACTTTAATAAAAAAAACTTGACTATAATATGACTATATTATAATCATGACATGGTAAACACGACTACAATACTGTAAAGAAAAATAAAAACAACATCAGCAAATACTCAACATACTAATTACTTTAGCTTGGTTTGAAGCAAAACCATTGGATGGGAAGATATCACACATTTTTTAAAAAAATCAGCAAGGGTTTATTCAACCCCGCAATTTATTCGGCCGGTTTAAGGGTTTAATCGACCTACGCATGTAAACTAACGTTAGACAGTCTAAATTATCAAAATCAGCAAACTCAATTACAGCACAGTAAACATGCATAAAAATTACAAGGCCCTCCGAAGAGCTAGCTAACGTTTTTTAGGAGGTAAGAGGCAACGCTATAGCTTTGCCTATAGTGAATGCCATAAGGCTTCAATGTTTAATTTTTTTCCCAGATACACTTTATATGGAAGGGATGGTCGTTCAATCTATGAAGGGGGCTCATTCAATTATAATTTGAAATTTCTAGTGCCCTTTTTAAGAGTCAAAAGTGATTGGAGAGCAACTAGGTCCCCCAGCATTTTTTCCGCAAATACATCCAATAAAAATTTTGGGATAGCCAGTTTGTTGAAAATAGTTTGTTAAACAAAAACTGTGAGCTCAACACAACCCCCCAGAGCCAGGGGGCAAGTTTTTTAAGCTATGCCATGGGGGCATACAAGGATTTATGGAAGAGATGGTCGTATAAACTTCAGAGGGGGCTCATTCGGTTGGAAATTGGAAGCTCTAGTGCCTTTTTCAAAAGTCAAAAGTGACGGAGGGCAACTAGCCCCCTTCCAACACCTTTTTCCCCAAGTGTATCTGATTAAAATTTTAAGATAGCGATTTTAAAGATCAGATAACAAAAACTCCAGAGACGACACAACCTCCCAGAGCCCAGGGCAAGTGTTATAAGTTATGCCCCGGGGCTATTTGAGACAGTCATTTTGTTCAAAATAGTCCAAAGTTCAAATATAAAAAACTTCGAGGGCAACACAACCCCCAGAGCCTGGGGCAAGTGTTGCAAGTTATGCCCTGGGGCATATAAGGTTTTTATGGAAGAGATGGTCATATAAACTTCAGAGGGAGTTCACTCGGTTAGAAATTGGAGGTTCTAGCACGCTTTTTAAGAGTCAAAAGTGATCGGAGGGCAACTTGCCCCCGAGCCTTTTTTCCCTAATTGCATCCAATCAAAATTAAGAGGTAGTTTTGTGTTAAAAATAGTCGGAGGGGGCTCAAATGATTAGAAATTGAAAGTTCTAGTTTTCTTTTAAGAGTCAAAAGTGATCGGAGGGTAACTAGCCCCACGACTCCCTTATTTCCCCAAATGCATCCGATTGAATTTTCAAATGGTAATTTTGTTCCAAATAGACCAAAGATCATATAACAAAAACTTCTTGGTTTACAGAATTCCCAAGAACATGAGGGCAAGTGTTGTAAGTTATGCCTCGGGGGAAATTAAAGTTTTTATGGACAGGGTGGTCGCAAAAAATTTGGAGGGAGCTCATCCGATTAAAAATTGAAAGTTCTATTTCCCTTTTTAAGGGTCAAAAGGAACTGGAGGGCAACTAGCCCACTCCCCCTCACAACCTATTTTCCCTAAATGGGTCGGATCAAATTTTTGAA